>NC_077230.1:285577715-285755215 GCF_027887165.1 Monodelphis domestica | reverse complement strand
GTTAGAATTTGTGAGCCACCCAGGTTTGATGATCCCTTCGTACTTTTTAGGGTCTTCTCTCTGTACCAGTGTTACCTTGGACAAATCAAATAACCCACCTGGACTCATTTTCCTCATTTCTAAAATGAACTAGGTGACTTCTGTAGTCTCTCCCAATTTTAAATCTATGATGATGCTAGGAGACTCAATAACTACAAAAATAACACTAACAACAAAGTACAAAGATCATACTAATAACTGACAAATAGAGGTAGTATCTGAGAGAAAAGAATAGAAGGGTCAAGATGGACTGAATTGCTCTTTCAAAACTAAAGGTGGGGGACAGCAGAGTAGTTCAGCGGGTTTAGAGCCAGGCCCAGAGATAGGAGGTCCTGGGTTCAAATCTTCACTCAGATACTTCTTAACTGTGTGACCCTGGGCAAGTCACTTAACCCCCAATGCCTAGCCCTTACCACTCTTCTGCCTTAGAACCAATACACAGTATTGATTCTAAGATGGAAGGTAAGGGTTTACAAAAAAAAAGGCTAAAGGTGGAAATCAGTTCTTCTTAGGAAAGACCTACAGTAGCTTTGCATAGAGAAAACTAGGTAAAGGGATATATCATTAGGTGGACATCAGGGAGGATGAAGAGCTTATAACATTTGTTAGGCATACTTTTCAATTATTAAATCTTTGAAACTAATTATTTTCTTGATTTAGCAAATCAAAGTTGTTAGAGGTTTTTTTTTAAATGTCTTCAAAGGGGAAAATACTTTCATTTTATTTCCTCCACTATAATTAAGTCATTTCTTAATTAGTAATGTTAGCCAAACCCAGTCTGCGGTGACACATTTTTTCCTTTTAAAGAAAAACAGCATGTCACCCCCTCCCCCAATTTTGGGTAGAATGCTTGTCATTCTTCCTTTCTTTATGTTCTCTACCTCTGTCATCCTCTGTACCCCCTTGCCCCTCCATCCCCCTGCCTTGTCCCTGGCCAACAATACACCCCCCCACTCTTTCTCTGAGAGATTAAGCAGCTCTTACAGTTCTTCCTAGCAATGGGGGAACCCAGCTGTGACATCTCACACTGTCTGACTTCCTGGTGGCTTTAATTAGCATAAAGGAATTTTTCCTCTGAGGGAGTGTCACCTTGTGGCTTGACACCTGGTGGGTGACCATGGCTTGGGTTTTGGGTTTTTTTTTTTATTTTTTTGGTCTCTGGCATGCAGAAGGGCCATCTCAGAGCTGATACTCCCTACCACACTGAGGGATTTTGCATTAGAGACTGGGGTTTAGGATTTGGCTTTAGAGAATATCACCCTGAGGATGGCTCTTACTTGTTTTTTAGACACAGTTCTACTAAGCACAGCATCCAGTGTTGCTCCCTTCATGTAAACTTTCCATGCAAAAAGCCCTCCTAGTAACAGGCAGTAGCCCTAAGGGCAGCTGCTCAGATCCTTGGCGGATAGAATACTGTATTTCATGGTATCAGCATCTTTCTTTTGCTAGGCAGGTCTACTGGCAGGTCAGATAAGCCATTAAGGCATGACTGTGTTCCTCCATGAGAGCCAGCTGGGCATGTTAATTTGAATACCAGCATTGAAGTCAAGAACACAAGAGGGAAGTGGTACCAAAGATGAGTAAATTACCCTTTCAATGCCCATTAGGCAGCTAGGAGTCACAGTGGATGGAATGCTGGCCCCGGAGTCATGAATTTGTTATGTTTCAGCTGTTTCAGTAATATTTGATTCTTTGTGACCCCATTTTGGGATTTTTCTTGGCAAAGATACTAAAATGATTTTATTCCCTTTTCCAGCTCATTTTACAGATGAGCAGCTGAGGTAAACAGGATTAAGTGACTTACCTTGGGTCACACGGCTAGTATGTAAGTGTCTGAGACCTGATTTGAACTCAAGAAGTTGTCTTCCTGTTTCCAAGTCCAGTGTTCTTCCACTGTATCACCCAGTTGCCCCTGGGGTCAGGAATACCTGAATTCAAATTCTACCTTAGATGTTTTCTAGCTGCATGATCCTGACTGCCATTTAATTACTCTTGACCCCAGTTTCCTCATCTGTAAAATGAAGAAAATAATTACTTTCCAGGATTGATTAGAAGATTAAAAGGAGATAATATTTCTAAAATGCTTAGCCTAATGTCAGGTGCACAGTAGGTACTTAATAAATGTGTGTTTCTTTCCTTCCGTTGCTTCAGTGAGCATTTTCATAATTGAGGTTACCAAAACCAATAAAATTACAGGTATGGACCTCCTTCCTGCCACCAAAAATTCTTTATAGAACAATAAAGGAAACAATCAACAAGTTATTTTCACTTCATGTCAAAAGCCTTGGTTCCAGGGTCTAGCTCTGTCATTAATTAACTTTGAGACTGTGGGTAAGTCACTTTATTTCTCTTAACTTTAGCATGTTGGAGTAGATAATATCTAGGACACTCTCATTAGAAAATTCTAGATTCTTATGATCAAGTATTTATAAAGCACAGTTCTGATTGGTGTGAGGGACAGAAAAAAAAGCCTAAATCAAGGTCACTGATTTTAAGAAGTTTACAATAAAACTTAACTATACAAAGCCTCTCTTAATTCTTGAAATTCACTGGGATTGGGTGGATAACTAGAATTAATTGTGTTCTGGCTATGGTTATCTGGTCACAGATTAGAAGATCCTCTACACACCCATGACTTGCACTGGATGGGATATCCTCCCAGCACTGGTCTCCTCCTCTCTTCCATCTCTATGGTGAGGATGAGAATAATCCAGGCCACCAATGATGTGCAATTAATGTTAAAGTAATAGAAACAATACTGCCCGCATGTGATATAGGCTTTGAAATCTCCAGATGAAAGGTGCCACAGAAGTACAGCAGCCTATTATTAGCATTTATGTAGCGCATTTCATCTTCAAAGCACTTTGCAAATATTAACTAAGGAACACTGGATACTGTCTTTTTCTCTCAGGGACTCATAGAGGTAGTGTCTGATGTGTGTCTGAATCTAAAAGTGCAAGCTGTATAAAGACATAGAGCCCAAGAACCCCCTCTTCCTGGGCTATCTCAGCAAGCAGGGTTCAATGGAACAGAGGATGACAGAGGCCAGAAGCCAATATTTCTTTGTTAGATGGATGGGAATGGGAATAGTTGGGGGAGAGACAATCCTGGGTACTGATGGGTAAGGAAGCCTAGAGGTCTGCCACACTAGTATTGCTGTATCCCTCATAGAGGGATTGTTTCAGATTTATTCCAGTGCCTTGTCCCATCCTGAATAGAAACTGGACATATGATGGTCCTATATTTGAGCCAGTTCCTATGTGACTGGTGGCTGCTGTGAACTCATTCCCCACTTTCTCATTGGCTAATAAATTTAGAGCTTGAAGGGAACAATGAAGCAAAGAGTTGGTTCAATGGATAGAACACTGGACCTGGAGTCAGGAAGATCAGAGATCAAATAGGGTCTCAGACACTTATTAGCTGTGTGACCTGGGCAAGTCACTTAACCTCAGTTTACTTCAGTTAACTATTTACAATGGGGATAATAACAGTGCCTACTTTACAGTGTTGTTTTGATGATCAGATGAGAGAATAAAAAGCACATAGTAGGAAGTTTACAGATACTTATTCCATTCCCTACATTGTATCCACCCCCTTATTTTAGAGATAAGGAAACTAGAGACCAAGAGATCCTATGACTCATCTAATGTCATGCTAAGTGGACTTCAAACTTCAAGTCTTCTGATTCCAAACTCTAAGTCCATTTCTATCATATCTTGCTGCCTTTCAAGATTTCAAGATTATGTGTGAATTTTATACTGTTGATCTTCCTCAATTCTAGTGTCTTCCCTCTATAAATTGTTTCCAATTTATCCTGTATATACCTTATTTATACAATGAATCTACCATTAAAATGTGAGCTCCTTCAAAGGGCTTTCAGGGACTGTCTGCCTTTTGATCCAGCCATACCACTGCTGGGTTTATACCCCAAAAGAGAAAATAGGGGGGAAAGACTTGTATAAAAATATCGATAGCCACATTCTTTGTGGTGGCAAAAAAAATTGGAAAATGAAGGGATGTCCTTCGATTGGGGAATGGCTGAACAAATTGTGGTATCTGTTGGTGATGGAATACTATTGTGCTAAAAGGAATAATGAACTGGAGGAATTCCATGTGAACTGGAACGACCTGCAGGAATTGATGCAGAGTGAAAGGAGCAGAACCAAGAGAACCTTATACACCGAGACTGACACACTATGGTACAATCAAATGTAATGGACTTCTCCACTAGCAGCAATGCAATGATCCAGGACAATTCTGAGGGACTTATGAGAAAGAACACTAGCCACATCCAGAGAAAGAACTGTGAGAGTAGAAACACAGAAGAAAAACAATGGCTCGATCACATGGGTTGATGGGGTTGTGATTGGGGATGTAGACTTTAAGAGATCACTTTAGTGCAAATATTAATAATATGGAAATAGGTATTGATCAGAGACATATATAAAACCCAGTGAAATTACTCATTGGCTATGGGGGGATGGAGAGGAAGAGAGGAAAAGAACATGAATCATGTAACCATGGAAAAATATTCTAAATCAATTAATTAAATAAAATTTTCAATTCTAAAAAGAGTAAAATAAAATAAAATGTGAGTTCCTTGAGAACAGGAACTATTTGTATGCCCAATGCTTAGCAGAGTGCCTGGCACAAAGTTGGTATTAAATAAATATTTATTGACTGATTGAGTATTGAAGTCCTGGATATAGTTATGAAGAACAGAAAACAACTTTCTGAATGACCCTCCTAATGATCGCTAACATTTACTATAGGTGGGGGAAGTCACACCTTCTCCATCTTTCTATCTTTGTCATAGTCTTCCTTGGAATGGCCTGGTGTAGTGTACAGTTCAACAAGTCAGTCCCAGGAACCTAGGAAAATTGTCTGTATTCTTTTCCTTTTACTACTCCCCTCTGATAGTTTGTTCTATATCCCATATTCCAAATTACAACTAAATCTGATAATTCCATGTAATTTCCCAAAAGCCAATATTTTCCAGGTGACAGAGATCCTAGATTCTTGGAGAGGGGGAAATAGAGAAAAGAATGGTTGACATAAAGGAGAATAATCTGAGATTTCTTCTTAAAACCCATAGATTCTTACATTTAAGGAGAAGTAGCCCCTTCTAACTCTAAGGTTTATGTCCACCTTAAAAAGTGATGTTGATTTGGAATTTCTGCCTATAGGCCAAGGAGTAGAACTGGAGATGGATGAGTTAGGAGTATAATGATGGAGGGTGGTTGTGGTTATAATGGGGAAACATCCTTTGGATCAGTGTATAATATACAAATCCTGGAAGAGACTAGTCCAGTGCTCACTTTTTATAGATGAGGGAACTGAGAACCATGAAGTTAAATGATTTGCCTACTGCCATATGGTCATACTTGCCAGAACTGAGACTCAAAGCCCTCTGATCCCATTCTTGACATTGCATCCATAGGTATGAAAGTTTAGTACAACATGGGCTCTCTTTCACCCTAAATTTCTAAAAGATATGTTTTTTTTTCCCTTTTGGTAACTTTAAATAGTTTAAAATACAATTTTAAAACATATTTCTGTATGTATTATCTCTAGGGGGAATAATTTGAGTAGAAACTTCTCTACTCACATCGAGTGCCTCAAGGCACTCACTTCTAACAACTAATCATAGAATCAGGATTTTAAAGCTTGAAGAGTCAGAAAAAATAGATGCTATTCTATTCATTTCCAGATATGAAAACCGACATCTACAAAGCACATTAAGGTTTTCAAAGCACTTAACATACATTATTTCATTTGGTCTTCACAAGGTAGTATTATTTCTACATTCTGTTTAAAGAAACTGAGTCTAAATAAACAAAATGGTCATTGCTCATGGTCACATAGCTAATAAAAGTCAGAGATTCACGGCATTTAAATCATTTGTCCAAAACTGGCAACTAGTAATTTGTCTAGATTTAGAATCTCTGTTTTCTTTCTAAGTTCAGGGGTATACCTAAAAGTTTTAAAGTCATAGGATTTGGGCCCAAGTTCTCACTCTCACTTTTATTTGAATGTCTATTAATAAATTAATCTCTCTTTTTTAAAACCCTTACCGTCCATCTTGGAATCAATGCTGTGCATTGGTTCTAAGGCAGAAGAACAATAAGGGCTAGGCAATGGGGGTTAAGTGACTTGCCCAGAGACACATAGCCAGGAAGTATCTGAATACAGATTTGAACCCAGGACCTCCCATCTCTAGACCTGGCTCTCAATCTACTTAGTCACCCAGCTACCCCAAATTACTCTCTCTTTAGCCTTAGTTTTCTCATCTGTAGATTGGGTGTAGCAGTATTTTCACTAGCTACTACCAGGATTCTTATAAGGAGTGTAATTGGTAAAGTGCCACATGGATGTGGGAATAGTAATATCTGACACACATCATAGTGATTTTGGAAGAGTCAAAAGAAAATATTTACAAAGTTCTCTTAACCTTATGGCAATAAAGAAATCAGGGGCAATTAGGTAGAACAATGAATAGAGGACTAGGGTCAAAGTCAGAAACTCATCTTCATGAATTCAAATCCAGCCTCAGACACTCATTAGCTCTGGGAGCCTGGGCAAGTCACTTAATTCTGTCTCAGTTCCTCAACTGTTAAATGAATTGAAGAAGGAAATGGCAAATCACATTTCAAGAAAATCCCAGAGAGCCACAGAATCAGATACAATTGAAATATGATTGAACATCACCATCAATAAGTAAATGTGAGTTACTGTTATTAACAAACATTGCCAAGCACATGATTGGGTAGTTTGGTGTGTGGTGACTTGTGACATAAGGGATAGCATAGGCAAAGAAAGAGAGATGAGAAAGGGTATATACTAGGAATGGAAAATGAAGCCATTTCAATTTGACTAGGACATAGAGCCTTTGAATAGTGCATAGGATAATAGAAATTCAAAGCTTAATGATGGCCACAGCCTATGATCACTTTGCCCATGATTCCAACTTCTACCCTCTTAACTACCTTGTTGGTATATTGCATCAATTGTAGGTAGAATTTATGCTTCTGGTAGGAATTGAGTTAGATGATTTTTAAAGTCTCTTCCAACTTGCAAATCATATGACTTCATAAAATTCAGTTCTTAATTCTCCTACATTAGTGATTAATACCTGGAGCAAAAGAATAGAAGTAATAATACAAAAGAAAATATTGTTGGTGGAGGGATTAAATACTTCCCCACAGTTCTTACAACATGATTGGTCAGTAGTTTTATTTTGTGAGGTTGGAGTCAGGTCCAATCTTAGGTTAATCTCTAAGGACCATCAGGTCCATGTATCCTGCCTTTAGTACATCTTGTCAAAGTCCAGTGATGACACAAGCATTTCTGGTTTGACAGTCATATTTGCATTAAGTATGTGTATTTGAGCCTCAGCTGGGCTGTTTTTCTCTTGACTCTCTTTTTCCCCAACTCTTTCCTATTCTTGTTATTTTTTCATCTTCCTGGCTTTGTTCTCAGTGTTCTCTGCATAATGTAAATAACCTGTTACCTGGTTTACATAAATAACCAACTGCTTCTTATAAGAGGAAGGGGGAAACAATAGAGATTAATTTTCATGAGAACACCAGAATTGTCCAACCAACTCAGACCATGGGTCTGTTACTGGCAGGTTCCCTGCCTCTAGCAATCACCTCTATGGGATACTGCAAAGGAAAACAGAAAAACACATAATGCAACTGACCAATTGTGCAGAGCTATTTGTAGGGGGAGATAGTGTGGATGCATGGGGAGAGGAATTCTTTGTGACCCCTGAGGTGGCCAGCTAAAGCTTCGAAGCCCTTGAAGCATGAAATTTGATTACCTTTATCTTGGTGCACAGCTCCAGATATTACTGTCGGTCATTCAATTACCCAGCAACCTCTAAAAATGGTTGAAGCAGCAGCTAATATGGTATTTAGGGTGGAATACTCCACCAATCGTTGTATGGTTCCTCTGAGATGGCAACAGACTGTGCTTAGCATGGAAATCTGACTGCAGGATCCAAGTTGATCAGAATTGACTAGGTAGGTTTGTAGTTATTCTTAAACTTTCCCGTTGATGCACTGATTGCTTCTCTTCTACATTAAAGTTTCCTGTTGAGTTGACTCTGACCCACATTGGATGTTTAAGGATGATTTAAAGTGATCCCCAAATAATCAAAGAGTGGGGTAATAAGACCTGGGAGGAGATGTTAAAGGAACTAGCATTAGTTTGCCTTGAGAAGAGAGGCTGAGGAGTGAATTAATAACTGTCTTAAAAATATGAAGGCTATTAAATAGAGGATGGTGATCAATCACTCTTAGCCTCCTTCAAAGATGAAATGAGTAAGGCAAATAAATATAAACTGGACTCATGCTAGAATAGGAAAAGAATTGAAATAGATGGTGGGAGAACTATTTTCTAGTCTTGATTCTGTCAATAACTAACTATGTAGCCTCAGTTTTCCTATCTTTAAAATAAAGATCAGAGTTAGACTAGAGAATCTCAGTGGGCTCTTCAAATTTTATATTTTACCGCCATCAGAAAATCAAAGAAGTTGATCTATGAGGCTAAGTAAGCAGTTGCTGCTGCTAAGAATTCTAATGAGGGCACCAGCCTCTGTTCCACTTTCCTAATCATTATCAGCAGAGAAAGCCAAAACTTTGTAACTGTTCATCATAGGTTAGTCCATTATATTACAATTATAAAGCTGATTATCTGGAAAAGGAGGGAAGGGAAGAAAGGAGGATAAAAGGGTGAGTAGAGAAAAGAGAAAAAAAAGAGAGTGATCAGAGAGAGACAGAGTCAGTGAAGAAGAAAGGATAAAAAATCACAGCCTAAGTAAGACCTCTATTTTGTATAGTACTGTGCCTTTGGGGGATTTGTGGCTTTCTCCTCTGTTTTTCATGTTCTCTTGTTCTCTTATTGTATATGATGTTCCTTGAAAATCTTGTGTTCCAGAGTGTACTATAAGTTGACCAAGGTGTTGGCACCCAAAACACCCAAGATGATGCACCTGTGGCACAAGGTCATTCCATAGTTTTATTCTTGACAGCACCTTCTGAGCCTTTCCATAATCTGCTCGATTTGCTTTTATCAGTATGGAAATATGGAAGTGTAATATTCATATTAGACGGGATTTTGGCACTCTGGTCCCATAAAGGGTTTAGTTAACTCTAAAAATGTATTTTCTAAGGAATGGATGGACTAGAAAGGTTTAACTGAGGAATGTCATCACATTTTCTTCCTTTGAGGCTTTTAAAAACTGGAAAAATTCTCATCAGCAAGAAGACTGACTAGGTCACCATACTAGATGATTTCTGGTTCTATGAGGGCATTACACCATTTTCCTCTGCCCTTAAGCCTTTCTTTTCTCAACTTTACCATTTGGAGATGGCGTTTCTGTGTCATCTGAGATGAAAATCTTCCCTAGCTTCAGGAGGCTTGGTTATAAGAAAAGGAAAAAAAGGATCTATCTTTGTAAAGTGGGGATGGGGGGGGGGGGGTTGGGAGAAACCTATTCCTTTTCTAAGTAAGACCTAGCTGGGCTTTTGGGGCAATATTAATTTCCATTAACATTGAGTAGAGTCACATACCTCTCAGACTCTATGCAACCAACTATTTGTAATTACCAATTTCCATTGTCCTATGGTATGGAGATGTGCAACAGGGATGTGTTTATATAACATCAACCCCACTAAACTCCAATGGATATGGAATTTTTAGTTCTGGAGCCATCCACATTACTGTAAATGCCACCAGCTCTGTGATAGGATTCTATATGCTAGACTGTTTTCTATGTACTATGCTAAGGATCATCAGAATGCTGAAGTGCTAAGGGACTTTACTTCTAACATGTGTTATTCATTCTAGTTCTCACACTACCTACCAAACAAGGGGCAGAGCAGCTGGTGTATCAAGGCGTATTCCTTCCTCCTTCTCGTAATCTGGGAATCAATTTGACTTTCCAGGCACAATCTTTTACCAGATGTACTTGGGCAAAAGTTGCCAACCAGTTGGTTATCTAAAAGGGAGCCTAGCTGATAGATGACTCAAGTTGGAGTTGACAGCTCAAGGCCCATCTGCATTTACTCATGAGGCCAGGGCCAGGTAAAGCCTGAAGAATGGCCAGAGCCTTTTCAAGGCTAGGATACTGAAAACCACTCTTATTTAGCTCCAGTCAAACTACACCCTTGATACGAGCTGAACTACAAAGGCAGTATATCCTAATTAACTTTAAATGCCTCGCTCATAAAGCTGTCAGCACCAGGCTCTAATGTCTGTACTTTTAATGATGCATTTGATTAGAAGGTAATTTTATTCACTTGATGGCAGCCAGGACTATTTGAAGAGGGTCTTTTGCTCCCCTCATCTCTTTTTTCCCTCTTCTTTATCCCATCTCTCATACTCAAAACATTTACTAAATTTGTCGTGCTCTCCCAAAGGAGCAAATAAATCTATTATAGTACTATCATGACTTCCTTCATCCTATGTGAGTTGGAAGAGATGTGATGGAGCGGGACATGTAGATCATGAATAGGTTCTTGAAATTTCCACCTCTAAAGTGGGTGAAACAGAGACCAGTCTAATGTTCTCTTTAGTTTTGAGCCTTTCAAAACAAATGGTCTTTCTTCTTTTGAAACTGGGGATGAGATTGACCTGGTGGTGATTAAATCCCGCTGGAGGTTAGCCAGAGCACTATAGCATCTGGATATCAATAAAAGGATGGGTAATTTTATGGGTTTGCATAATATCTCCAGCTATGCAACAATAAGGTGATAATGAGTATAATCAAATCTTCAGGGTTTGGATGGACTGTAGGAATGAAGATAGAATTTCCTCTGCCTTCCTCTTTCTCTCTCTCTCTCTCTCTCTCTCTCTCTCTCTCTCTCTCTCTCTCTCTCTCTCTCTCTCTCTCTCTCTCTCTTTGTCTCTATCTCTCTTCTCTCTTTGTCTCCTCTTCCTCCCCCTCTCTCTTCCTTTCTTCCCCTCATCACCCCCTCTCTTTCCTTTTCTTTCCCTTTCCCTATTTTCCTTTCTTCTGCCTCTCACCCTCTCCATTCCTATCCTTGTACTTTTCCTTCTCTTCTTCCCATAAAGTGAATGTCCAAATGCATAGGACTATTAGTAAACATGAATATTCTAGGAGCAAGTACAAAGGTCATGGGAAAATTGTTTCTACCAGTTCATGCTTGTGTCAAAGCTTCTTGTGCTAAGTTATTAGTGTTTGTTGAATGTTTGTTCCATGGCCTGTGTCACAGTGGATGATTTGTGAGAAACAAGCCATATCACTTACCCTGTAACAGCTTTTATTTGATGGTGAAATAAGACAAATATAATGAATGAAAGGGGGGAAGGGAGAGGGAAAGGGCAAAGAAGAAAGAGATGGTGAAAGGGAGAGAAGGAAGAGAGAATATATAACTCTATACAAGGCAAGCAAGCAATATAGTACAATGGAAAGAGCCCTGGCACCTACATCCTATGTAGATTTAAGATTATATAATCTTAAAAGGGCATGGAATCAAGTGCTAAATTGTATATTCAACAGTGCACTACTCATTTGATTCTAAATAATAGCTAATAATAACCAATATGCTTCCTAAGGGCCAGGCACTGTGCTAAGCACTTTATAATTATTATCTCATTTAATACTCACAACCCTTGGAATTAGGTGCTTTTATTATCCCTGATTCATAGATGAGGAAACTAATGCTAACAGAGGTTAAGTAACCTACTCAAAGTCACACAGCTTGTTAAGAGTCTGTGGTCAAATTCCAGACTCCTGAATCCAGGCCCAATGCTCTTGATGCACTGGAATACCTAGCTGCCCCATGTTTCTAATTCTACATCCTGCCTGAAATTTTGTTTCACAGTGTTCTCAGATGCAAAATCAAAACAGAAAACTGGAAGATATCTTGGTGCTATCATCTAGTCTAACTCATACATGAAAGAAATTTGTACTAAAAATATCTAACAAGTGGGCTTCTAAGAAGGGGACGCTGACAACTTTTTTCACAATCATGTAATTACTTGAACTTTCTACACCATTTGATATCAATGTCTTCTCTTTCTTTAACCTAAATATTCTCCTTTCCCAAGATTTCCCCACTTCCTCTTCTAATTACTTTTTTCTAGTTCTGCCATTTTTTGTCTGGATCATTACATTTATCTCCCCCCTTCCCCCAATTATGGGTACTCTTAAAAGCTCTGGCCAACATCTTTTTCTCCTCATCCTTTATCCTTTCTCTTTTGGTGATCTCAGCCATTACCACGGACTCAATTATTGTCTTTATACTGATAACTTTCAAATATGTATATATGTGACAGTATGTATCTATCCATATTCATATCTATAACCATATCCATATATAAATATCTCAAATTACACTCTCTCTTTTGATCTCCAGTCCTTTTTCTCTATCTCTCTGTTGAACTTTGTCTTAACTATTCTGCCAATGTGTCTCAGATTTGACATGTCCAAAACTGAACTTATCTTCCTAAAACTGTTTCTCCTGTATATCTGGTGTTGGCTCTTCAGTCAGCCAGGTTCAAAGCTTGCACCATCTTAATTCTTTTATCTCCTTCAATCTTCATATCTAATTAATACAAGTAATATTAATTCTACCTCCATGTTGTATCTAACATATGGCCCTTTTCTTCATACATAGTGTCATCATTATGGTTCAGACTGTAAAAGCCTCCTACCTGATCTCTCCTTCCTCTTTTCTCTTGGTTTCCTAAGTCAAATAAATCTTTCACTGCTCCTGAATGTGCTTTTGACTCTCCCTCCACACTCAGCTGCTTTCTCACCCTGGAATTTCCCTCAGTGACTGGCTCCTTTCTTACCATCTAACATTCTCCCAGTATTGTGTCCCTCTTCTTCCACTGAGAAGTTCTTTCTAGATGCCTTCCCTTTAAGGATAGGTCCAAATTGATCATGCTTCCTTCCCATTGAAGCTGTCCTGACTCTCTGGATTTTACCACTTTGCCTTTTGTGAAAATACATTCTCCTTTAGGGGTTGCCTTCCCCTGTTATTAAGATGTAGGCTCTTTAATTGCAACTATTATCTTTCTTTTTTCTTGTTTTTGTATCCCCAGTACTTAGTAGAGTGTATAACATATAGTAATTGCTTAACTAATGTTCTTGCCTGCTTGCCTGTCTTCCTTGACACAAGTGCCAGATGCACCTAAAAATCTTCAGTAGATCCCTATTGTCTTTAGTCAAAAATACCAGGTGTTAACATTTGAAAGTCTGCACAATGTACTTTTAATTTAACTTCCCTTCTGTATTTCAGACACTCACCTTCATGTAGTTATATTTCAGCAAAATTGGGAGTTCTCACCATTATCTCTTGATCTTGTTTTCCCCTCTTACATTCGTAGTAATCTTGTAGCCATTCAGTGTGACTATGATATAACTCTTCTATTCCTTCAAGGCCCCTCTCAATGACTATCTCTATGAAGCCTTCTCTGGTCCATACCCCCACCTCTACACATATAAAAGTTGTCACTCCTCCCTTAGATTTCTCTTGAAACTTGTCTAAATTCAACCGTCTCGATCTCTCATTTGTTACTACTATCTTTTTTTGTACTGATAGGTGCATTTTGAATCCTCTGTCCCCAGTAGACTATACTTTAGTACCTTAAGATGATGGATATATTTGTTTGTCATTTGTTACCCTTTGACTATACTTAGCACAGTGTCTTCTACATAGAAGACTTTTCACATATGTCTGATGAATTGTATTTCTATTATAGAAAGGATAGATCCATGTGGGAAGGGAATCGTGAAAAAAGGTGAAATTGAACTGGGTCATGAAGGCCACTTATTTCAAAAGGGTCACATGAAGATTGCTATTGTAGGTGCAGATATTTTTGAAGGTTGTTTTTTACTAAGCCTAGAAGCCAGGAATGAGAAGGAAGGAGGGGATTTGGTAATGACAAATATAATGTGTTTTCTATTGATAAGGAGCTGGAAAGTCAGAATTTCTTTAAATAGATTTCTTTGCTTCCTTTCATCTTTATTATCCTTTTTTATTTTTTCCTCCCTCCCTCCCTCCTTCCCTCCCTCCCTCCCTCCTTCCCTCTTTCCCTCCCTCCTTCCTTCCTTCCTTCCTTCCTTCCTTCCTTCCTTCCTTCCTTCCTTCCTTCCTTCCTTCCTTCCTTCCTTCCTTCCTTCCTTCCTTCCTTCCTTCCTTCCTTCCTTCCTTCCTTCCTTCCTTCCTTCCCATCTTTCCCCTCTCTTTTAGTTATTCAGTGTATGGAGAAATGGAAGATACCAGAAGGATGACCCTAGAGAACACACAAGTACTTCCATAATTTTCAATGGTTAAAGCAACCAGGAAACTTTCTCTACCTATCTCCTGTGGGGTTAATTTAGGACTTCAATTGCTTAATCTTTGAGCTTTCTATAGGCAGCATGTATTTTTATAAAACCTCTTTTTGAAGAAAAGTCTTATTATATCTTAAAACAAAGGGAAAATGACCTCTTGCTTTGCATCATGTCAAGATCCTTGATATTCTCTTGTGCAGCTTGCACAGGGTTTGACACATTGAGGCAGACAGGCCCTTATTATTAAATCTGTTTGCAAATGTGTGGAGATTGCCCTTCACATCTGCTGCTGGTTATGAGTGGTGGCAGATCGTGGATATGAATCAGAGGCTCATAGAAAAACTTGCCATTCTCCTTTCTTCTTCCTTTTTCTTAACTAAGGTAGGCATCATTTCAGAAACAATATTAATAATACATAAGAACAGCTTGGTAAATGGAGGGTTATCTTACATTACAGTGATAAGCTCCAATGAGAAGAGGATGGTTACCCCAATGCCCTTTACGAAAAATGGATTCCCATGTCCCATTACATGCTATCTGATTTCTAAGAAGGAAGGATACTAAATGGAAGATTTCCTGCTAATTTTATCCTTTTCAATTCCAATCCTATGAATTTAACCAATTTATTAATAATGGACACACTTTTCAGGAATATAAAGTGCTATATAAGGGCTTGTTGTAAGTAATAATTTCATATACTAAGCATATTTGGGTTGGGTGGGTACCTGGTGGGGACTCCTGGGGAAATTTTGCAACTCTAGGTTCTGGTTCTAAGCAGGTGCTTTCCTCCTTCCAAGTGAGCATCCCTGCAGAGTGCTTGGAAGAGAGGGAATAGGAGGGAGGTGGTACAGCTGCCAGCTATCAAAAGAACCTGACCACAGAAGCAGGGATGCAAACATCCTTTGTGTAAGTGAGATTTCAGGGAGACAACCTGAGCTATCTTCCCCAATATCCACCACTGTGTCAGCAGAATACATTTCCCTCATCAGCTAAATTGAGAAGTTCATGCTCCCATATATCTGCTAAAATAGTCAACCTCAACTAGCTCCAGCTCCTCCAATTTGATAGGATCATCATATAAGTGAGCCTAAAGAGAATTAGCCAACCCTGGAAATCACTGTAT
This sequence comes from Monodelphis domestica, assembly GCF_027887165.1. Taxonomy (NCBI): domain Eukaryota; kingdom Metazoa; phylum Chordata; class Mammalia; order Didelphimorphia; family Didelphidae; genus Monodelphis; species Monodelphis domestica. The sequence goes on along the minus strand of NC_077230.1, from coordinate 285,739,742 downwards.
AAGGGCAAAGAAGGGGAGTATTTTTCACTTATTGATATGAGTAATTATGGAGGTAGCAGTATGAATAGGATTTGGCATAATAATCAATACTATCAATAAAGTTATGGAGAGACATGGTACTTGGCCTTCTTTTCAATCCTGAGAGGCAGAAGCAATGGGTAACCTCTTAGATGATGAACATGTCAGAACAGCTTACAATGGAGTGGACACTTGACTTTCTGAAATAGCCAAGTTGAGACTGATGAAGCCTGCCGTGGAGCTATGAGAGATGGGATAAGTTTAAAACCCTGCAGAGATTTTTACACTAGTTAATTAGGGGTGCTGATGAAGAGGAAATTCTACTTCCTTTCTAGCAGAAATCCTTGGCCGGATGATTAGTTGATCATTCAGCCAGAATATACTGAACACTTATTCTATGCTCATTTCTATGCTAGGTGCCAAGGTTGGATATATTCCCTGCCTTCAAGTCCCTCACAGTCTATTTTTGGAAACAAAGATAAATTATATAAGAAGCTATAAGTAATGCCATTATATATTCCAGTTAACAAATGAATGCTACATTCTAAACTAGGAGTTATTCAGAGTAAAAAAAAAACTAGGAGCAGGTCTAGCAGACTGGATAACAAGGTTTTAATTCACAAAGAACTGGATTGCCTAGACCCATGTTGGTGAACCTAGAACATGCTTGCCAGAGGGAGCTGCTCCCTCCCCCTCTCCAAGGGCTCCTGAGGACATTTCTCACATGATCCACTCGTCTACCTAATAGCTCAATGGGAGCACTTCCTCCCTCCCCTGTCTGGAATAAGGCAGAGGCTCATATGTAACATGAGAATACAGTCTGGACACTGGGTCTCTAAAAAGGTTTGCCATCACCGACCTAGACCATTAGATTGAATCTAATAAAATAAAATATAACAGGGATAAATATAAAGCTTATACATTAAAAAATTAGCTTTGTAAATAGAGTTTGGAGAAGCTTGGTTAAACATCAATTTTTGTCGGAAAAAAATCTGGGAGTTTTAGTGGACTCCAAGATCAATATAAGTGTGATAAAAGAAAAAGTAATTGTGTTCCATTAAAGGAAGGTATACTTCCAGGTATAGGGAGATGTACTATCCTCTGTCCTGGTCAGACCAAAACATTCAGTTCTTGGGGGCTAAGAAATGATCATTTAGAAAGTGTCCAGTGGAGAACCATCTTAAGGATGGAAGAGCCTTGAGTATATATTTTTTGTTATTGTTGAGTTGTTTCAGTCATGTCCAACTCTTTGTCACCCCCAATGGAGTTTTCTTGGCAAAGACAATGGAGTGGTCTGCCATTTCCTTCTCCAGCTCCTTTTACAATGAGGAAATTGAGTTAAATAGGATTGAGTGATTTGCCCAGGATCACAGAGCAAGTAAGTTTCTGAAACTGAATTTGAACTCAGTAAGATGATCTTCCTGATCCACTGTACTATCTAATATATGAAAATCAGTTGAAGAAATTAAAGTTATTTAGCCTAAAGAATAGAAAATTCATGGTGAATATGATATCTTTCTTCACTTATCTGGAGGATTGTGATGTGGATGGAAGTTCAGACTTAATCTAGTTGAAACCAGTGGGTAACCCACCAAGAACAATGGATACAAGTGGAAAGAGGCAAAATTTGGAGGTGGTGTCAGAAAAAAAATTCCTAACAATTAAACCTGGCCAAAATTGGAATGTGCTGCCTTTGGAAGTAGCAGGAGGCCTTACACAGGAAGGTTTGAAGCAGAAATTGGGTGACCACATGCATGATAACTTTTGGCAGGGATTCTTTTCAAGATATGGGTTGGAATAGATGTTCTCGGGACTTGATCTGAACTCGAAAATTCTGTGGGGTCAGAAGATATAGAGAACAATTGGAGTCAGGAAAGGCTTCCTGGAGGAGATGGAATTTGAACGGGAAATTGAAATTTGAAAGAGAGGTCAGCATGAAACTTCAGCCTCTCCATGGAAGGCTTTAAGGTCATAAACCACTCTCAAATAATGTGATTCATCTCAATCAGGACTGGAGGTAAATGACATCTGTATGCCCATGTGGACAAACTCATTGACAAAGAGAATTTCCACAGATGTGAAACAGCTAGCCTGCTAGTTGCCTTGCTTGGGAAGGCACGTGTTGCTCTTTAGTGCCCATGGGTGTGTTTTTTCCCTTCCTTGACCAGAGTCTGGCTTCAATATCTTTGCTGAGACTGCTTTCTTCAACATTCCCTGGAGACAGACAGAGGACAAAGTATAAAACCTCGTTAAGAGTTATTGGGCAGCAGAAACACTTTTGTTTTAAATTGAGACCTCAACCCAGGAAATGGGAAAAAAATAAAAAAATAAAATTAATTAAAAAAAATACTTGCCCTGAAAGGCTAGTGTTGGTTTCAGAAATTAAGAGCTGTCACTTTAAACTAATTTCTCCTTCCTGGCCCCTGCTCCTCAGACTGCCCCAGCCCTGGCAGAGGAGTTGGGGATATTTTAAAGTGACAGTTTTAAACAGCCTCGGTGTGCGCAGTGCAATCATTTTTTACATGGAGGCCTCCTGGGCTCGTGCTGAGGGGCTCTGCAGGATCCAATCTCCCTCCATAAATCTGTATGAGGCCCCATGCTGCCTGGCAGCCACAAGCAAGGAGATTGCCTAGAGAGAGGTATAGAGAAGGTGCCTGCAGCAGGGGTTACTGCAGAAGGAACTGGGGGACCCTGGAAGGGGGTCAGGGCAGATGGCGCTTTGGGGACTGGGCTCAGATCGATGCAGGGCTCTCTATTCAGCTCCATGCTCCTTCAGGAAATAGTGACCGAGGCTGGGCCACCCCTCTGTGATCCCATCAGTAAAACCCCAACCTAATTCAGGGTAATAGCCTTGATTTCCCTTTTTCTGGGACCAGTTACCATCACTCTAGGTGGCAAACAGTAATCTACCTCTATATGGCTAAAAAACACAGCAAAGGAACAAGACTGACTTCTATCAGGCTAGGCAAAACTCCAGGGTGCCGGGCTAATAGGCTGAGTTTCCAGGGAAATAGATCTATAAATTTCTATCTATGGATATGGATATAAGCAACTATATGTATATATATAATTAGAATCTCTATTTCTGTCTCTCCCTTTCAGAGATCTAAACCAAAAGAGACCTCAGAGAACATCTAGTTAAATTTATAGTTTATAAATAGAAGTTAAATGACTGGTCCAAGGTAACACTTGTAGTAAATGACAGGCAGGATCCAAACTCAGGTCCTCTGACTCCAAAATCCAACTCACTTCCCACATTACTCTAGGCCACTGGATAGACATTGAATGTATCGTGGATAATCTATTCATCTGTCTGATGGATGAATTTCCTATGGGAGGAATCTGACCCAGAATGATGCCCAATTGAGTGGACAAAACTATATCAGGTAGTCCCTACCTTGCCCCTTCCTCTTCTGTCCCAAGAAGTCTCATTCAGCATCTATTTACAGCATGAATTTTTTTTCCTGTTTCTCTTTTGAAGGTTCCCACTGGACTTCCTGTACCCCCACCCCACTTTGTGAGATTGGGGAAAAAATAGTCATGTTAAGATATGAAACTATACTATTGTCAAACCTCCTTACTTTTGATCCTCAGCAACATTCATCCTTGTGGTCAACACAACCCCAACCCCCCCCCAAAAAAAAAAAAAACAATCATAAGGAGCCCAGCCTAAAGAACAAAGAGACACTGACTTTTTGCCAGCTCTAAAATTCTGTGATTCTATGAGCAATTCTCAGCTTACTGGCTGTGCCTGGTGACTACTAATATATTTAAACTTTCTGTATTAAAGATCTCAGCAGTCTCTCTCGGGAGGAAATTACCTCTCCAATTCACGCCAACCAGGTGCCCTCTTGAGACATGTGAGGCTCATGTCCCTGGCTAAGGAACATTCCCTTTTCAAACTAGAAGAGGGAGATGGAGGTACAGAGGTCTATTACTGGAAATAGATGCATTTATGAATTTCAACATCTTATTAGTGGTGATGATCTGACAAAAGTCGAGAGAATGGAGATATTTGGGAATATAGCTGACAGATGATTTGCGTTGTAAGAAAAAATGTGGAGTACAGAATATCTCCAGAAAAGCTCCTATTGAAGCCAAATGAGACATGATTAAGATTCAGAGATCGGATCAATACAGAATGGACAGACTTTTCTTCTGTTTCACCCTGGTAGCAGGCACTACTTCCATGGGGGATCCCTCAAATGAACTTAAAATGATTAATTTGGAGGCTAGTAGGATTCAAATGGTGTGTGTTTGGGAGTGTAAATGTGTCATGTCAAAAGATAGAACCCATGACTCACACTTTAGTCTCCTTGAAACCATTTGGAGCTGACACAGACAGATCAGCCAAGTTAAATTTCTTTTTCTCAGATATAATAATTTAACTGGAATTGATAAAATGAAATATATTTTGGAACTGCTATCTATCCCTGGGAGATTGGATCATGACGAGAATATATTGAGTTATGAATGCCTAAATGTCATACTTAATATCCCAGGGATTTTGTCTTTCTAGGCACCTGATTGGCTGTGTAGCCCATTGTCTTTAATTGCACTGATCAGGAGTCCTCTGGGATTGGTTGGCTGTTTATCCAATATTATTTCTAGGCAGTCAGTTACCTCGATCTTTATTGGTTATAATGCCCTCCCAAGCCCCATTCATAAGGGATGAATTGAATTGGTCCCATTAGCTCAGTTTCAGTGGCAGTGAAGAAGGTAATGGATTTTAGGTTTGTGTGTGGTTTAATTTAGATGTTAAAATATTGCATATGATTAACCTAGATAATTCAAAGACAACTTAGGTGGTGAATGGAAATATGACTAGGAGAGAAAACTGAAGGTAGTTCTTGGTCATTCATGATCCCCATTTAAATGACAAAGAGGAGGAAGAGGGGGAGAAGAAGGAGGAGGATGAAGAAGATGAATCTCAGAATCAGTGAAATCCAGAGGGGAAAAACAATACTTGGTTTAGGATTAGAGAACCTCTGATCAAATCTCTGGACAAGTCAAAAACCTGTCTGGGTCTCAGTTTCTTCAATTATTAAATAAGAGGATTGGATCACCTCAAATATATCTGAATCAACAAACCAATAATCCTATGCTATACCTTATGTACAGTTTAACCACGAGAAAGGCAAATAATTTCTACATGTCTCAAGAAACTAAGACTACAAGTTAAAAAAAAAAGTATGATCTTAACAGATCTGTAAGGGGCAACAAGGTCAAGAAGTGGAGGAAGTGCTGGTAATATAGTCAGGATAAATCATCTTCCTTAGTTCAAATCTAGCTTCAGACACTAACTGTGTGACCCTGTGCAAGTCACTTAACTGTATTTGTCTCAGGTCCCTCATCTGTAAAATAAGCTGGAGAAGGAAATGGTGAACCATTCTAGGATCTTTGCCAAGAAAATACCACAAGGGATCACAAAGTGACAGACAGGATGAAAATGACTGAACAATAGCATCTACAAAGGGAGTTTTCCAAGTCCACAATTCTCTGTACTGATGAAATAACAGGTTTGATTTCCCCCCAACTCCCCCCACACACACACACTTTAATGAAATCGGTTAAGGGGAAGAAGGGACTAGATTCAGATGAAATCCCTCAAGGTTTCAGGAAATTTGGTTGGAGATGGAGTTTGTAATTAAATGTCTGCATTGACCAAGATATTATCCTTTCCCTCTCCTTCATGTATTATCAGGGACAAGTAGGGTGGGTGAAGGGCAGAGAAGCTTTGTTCCTGGCTGGTAGCCAAGCCACTTATAGCATCATAAGGGAAGAAAAGAATTGAGAGATTATTTATTCGGTACCCTAAATTAAAAAATGGTCATTGTTAAATTATTTTCACTCTTCATTTTTAAAGAGATACCACGACCCACCAGAAGGACCGATCTCCATGTCTAATATCCCACCATTAGGAAGTTCTATCTTATGTCAGGCTGAAATCCCTCAAAATGCACATTTTAAGCCTCTGTCTTCTGTTTATGTCCCCAAAGAGAACTGCAAATACAATCCTCTCTATCTTATTATAAAGCAGAACAATTTTTCCCCCTGTAGTTGCTATGGTTCCGTGAGTTCACCCTTCCATACCCCTACCCTGGGTATACCCTACTGTATACATGAAAATGAAGATGTTTTTCCTGAGCATCAGAATAGCTCCACTCAGTTATCTTATAAATGGAACTGAACTTTGCTCAAGTTGGTCTCTTTGCATTCTGCGACAATGAGAGGAACAGGGAACATTCAACATGAATGTCTCCCACAGGCAAGGAAGCACATAATTGACAATAGATGAGAGAATATTTACCACTCTGAAGGTACCCAAACCAGGCTGAATTATTATTACTATTGTCATTATTATAGCAAGAATAACATTCATTTATATTACAATTTATATTTCTAAAGTGCTTCATGGCCATTTAATTAGGTACTCAGTTGTTAAGTGCTACATGGAGGTGGTTGAAAATTTAACTCATTAGAAGTGGGATCCTTAGGGAATTCTCACCTCTTAACTCAGAAAGGAGATAAAGTTGAGGGTCTTATGTGGAAGCGGGGGTGGGGGTACAGCAAGACTTAGATGGGTTGGAAAATAGAGTAAGCATCAGTACCTAAGATGCTAGGTATGCATAACAATACAATTCTCTTTGGGCTCTCTAAATCAAAAGTTAATTACTGGGAGGGTCCCATTTGTATTTTTATTGCTCTATTTACATTTTATGAAACCATCTGGTCCCTTTAATATGTTCAAAGTCAGTTTAGTTTTACTTGGAAATTTACAGCAGTAGACAAGGATGCTTCTCCTTCAAGTGGGAAAGGCCATAGAGGTTGACTCAGGGTGAGGTGGGAGAACAGGGGGAGGTGAACTGAGTGGGTAAAACTTGGATGCTTGAAGCAGTGATAGCCTAAGGACCATCCTCCTGGGCGCTGCTCTAAGAGGTCATAGGATTAGATGTTTAGAGCTGGAAAGGGATCTTGGGGATCCAGTATCTGGTCCAGTGCCAATGCCCTCAGTTTACAAATAAGGATACTGAATTTGTTTCCTTTCCTTCATCTCCTTTTCTTTCTCTAAAAGGATAGTAAATAATGGAGCTGAAATTCTAACCTAGGTCTTCTGACTCCAAATTCAGCATCCTTTCCACTCTAACATGCCACTTGAGGGAAAAAGGGTTTGCTGTTGGCATCCCATTTGTAAGCCTAGTCACTTGGAGAATGCCCTAGTGCTTTGAGCTGAGGGATAATCTGGATCTTTGGGATGCCGATAACTTGTTATGAGTCATACAGTGACAGGTTGAAGAATAGTGAAACAAGTACACAGCTGCCCTTTCCGGGCATTGAGCTATAATGAAACACTCCAAGATATTATTGTCTTCTGCCAGTCCCATCTGTGGGGACATCCCAAGGGCTGCACACATGGATGGAGCATTCAGGAGCATACAAGCCATCTTGTTTTTCTCCCCAGGACACAGTTAAATGGTCCTCCCTCCAAGATACTGCATGGGAGAATGGAGACCTGCTTTTGGCCATCCTTGGCACTGGAATGGATGGTAATGGGGTACTTACACACATCAGATTCCAGCCTGAAGTGAGCAGCTGCTGGAGGATTACAAAGAGTTGGATCCCCTAGTTTTCATTTTAAATGTTATCTCGGCTGGGCAGTTCTTGCAACCAACTCCCCCGCCCCCTTCCACCCTTGCCACTGTCCCCAAATATTGCCAGTCCAAAATCATGGTCTGTGAGGAGTGCACATTAACTAAAATGAAGCTTGCTTCGTACATTGGTGGTTTTCCCAGACGAAGCTGGTCTGGCTTAACACTTGGATGCTAATGGCAGGTGCTGGTGGGTCCGATTTGGCAGAAGGACAGCCTGCTAAATCTAAGTGGCAAGGGTTAATGTCCTTCGGTTCCATTTTTTGGGCAAGCTCCACATGGCTGCATAGATAGGGGGAGCAGTGGGGGTGGATCATCTGGTGCAACAGAAACATCTTTCTTTCTGATACAGACAAACTTGCACTTCATAACTGTCTCCAATCATCCCCTGCTGGTTTCAGGAACACAAAACAAAACCCTTTATTGATTCTGCTGAAAAAGAATCCTTGTTTCCTTTTTCTAAGTGCTCCCCTGCTGCTGCTTCCCTCTGACCCCCTGCCCCTTCTCCTCCTCCAACTTCTTCTCCCCTACAAAATATGAATCAAAGAGATTCGAAAAAACTGTGAACAGAAGCCCTGTGTTGACCTAACTAGATCAGCTAAGAGGTATGGTAGTAGTTTATATTAGAGATGGAGTAGAAAAGGCCATAGATATGTTGTTATAGGAGATATTTTTCTTTCTTTTTTTAAAAATTCTCTCCCCATTTCCCATCTCTTACTCTACCTTCTTTGTTTCTTCCATCTTCTGTAATCAAAAGAATGTGCTGATCACTATGATTCGCACTTGGAGATACTAATAAAAAAAATATAACAACCTCTAGATAGCCTCCAGCAGTTGATGGTACAGTGAGCTGTGCTGGGTCTAAAGTCAGGAAAACCTGAATTCAAGACTGTCCTCAAGCATTTAGTAGCTGTGTGACCCTGGGTAAAACCATTTACCCTCTGTTTGCCTTAGTGTCCTCTTATAAAATGGAGATAATAATAGTAAATATCTTACAGGACTGTTGTGATAATAAAATGAGAGGATATTTCTAAAAAGTGCTAAGCACAATGCCTGACACATAGTAAGCGCTTAATAAATACTTATCCTCCCTCTCCCCCTCTCTACTCTCAAAGAATATATATTCTGACAGGGAAGAAAACAAGCACATGAATAAATATATGCAGAACAAATATAAGAGGAAGAAATACAAAGTAGTTAAGTGCAAGGGGTTCTGGGATGGATGACAAAAGCAGTGGTCAAGAGAGTCTTCAGGGAGGAGGTAAATTTTGAACTGTATATTGAAGGAAGAGAGGGATTCAATGAAGCAGCAGTGAGGAAGAGGTACATACTCCATGTGGGGGTCAATTAGTGCAAAGCTACATAGATTGGAGATGTAGTGTCCTGTCTGAGGAAGTGAATGGAGGTCATTTGGCCTGGATAACAGTGTTCAAAGAGGGAAGCCATGTACAATGAGGCTGGAAAAATAGATTGGAGCCAGGATATGAATTTCTTTAAAAAGCTAAAGAGATCCATTCATGTATTTGATCCTAAAACACTAAGGAGTTCCTGACGCTTCTTATTAAGTAGGAGGATGACAGAGTCAGATCCTTGCTTAAGGAAAACAGATTTCAGCAGCAGTGTGCAGGACAGACTAGAATGAGGAGGAGCTTGAGACCAGGAGACCAATTAGGAGGCCATTGCAATAATTGAGGTGAGAGGTGATCAGTTCTTAAAGAAGGTAGCAATGTGGGTAGATAAGGAGAGAAGAGATCAGGTATTCACAATATCATAGAAACAAAAATGATGAGATTTGCCAACTGATTGGATTTGTGGGGTGAAAGAGGATGAGAAGATGAGGATAAGGTCAAGATTATGATCCTCTGGGAGGCTGGAAGAATGGTGATGCCCTCACAGAGATCGGAATCATCATCAGTGCCACAGGACTAGCTTTGAGTGATGGAGGCTACATCCAGAGAGACCAAATCTAATCCTTCAAACACCTAGTTTGGAAAGTGAATCCAGAACAGAGATACCAAGGGCTGATGATGCATGAGGCATTAGATAGGATATAGTAACCATCTCTAACCACTCTTATTTCATCCCTGAATTGGCATTATTTTAGGAATTTCCAGGTCCTAAAAATAGTATCCGAATTCTAGTGCTTTACTCTGTTGAAATAAAATCCAGAAAAAGAAAGTGCTTCTTCCATCATTCTGCCATAACCTGAAGATCCTGAGAAGGATCTCCTCCAACTGACTTAGGGCAGCCTTGTGTTAATGGAAAGATGTGAATTAATTGGATCAAATAGTCCATCTTTAACATTTTGCATATGGGATTATGAAGCCTAGGGAAAACAAGTGACTTTTTAAAGGACACATATATAATGAGTAGTCTAGTCCCAAGTCTTCCATTTTGTATTTGTTTTACCTTGGGTAAGTCACTTCAACTTTTTGGATCTCAGTTCCCTAATTTACAAAATTTGGATTTGGGATTCAATTATCTCAGAGTTCTCACTGAGCTCTAATAACATTTTGTGATTCTTAGACTTGTTAAGTAGGGAGTGGGACCTACCTCATCTCAGACAAAAAGTCATCCTTTGTCTTCTTTGCATGAACTTACATGGATACTAGAAATTTTAGTTCCCTGTAAGAAACCTAAGATCCCAAAATGTATTGATAGAGTAGGGAGGAGAGAAGAAGAAAGAGCAAAGCCAGAATTCACATTAATATTTAAAGCAGCTTCCAATCTCCTCCTTCTTTTTCTTCCTCTCATTTCACAGCCCATATTTGATTAATGACAGAAATGTCCATCCTCAGCATTGCCCCCTTCTCTTGCCTCTACACCCCCAACTTAATCCCTTGCTTGCCCATTTTAATTCTTTTTTGGCATCTATTTTTAAATATAAACCGCTGATGCAAATGTCCAAAATAAATTATGCTGAATAATAGATGAAGACAGCTGCATAATTTATAATGCTGGAGGACCGAGCAGAGATGTACCTGCCACTCTCACCCCACTGCCCCCTTCTTGGCCTCACACCACAACCTACCTTGTGCTTGGATGCTGGACAATGGGAGCAAACAGGCCAAATCAGATTGGAGGTTCAGATGCATTCTCGGTATGTTGATGTATAAGATAGTGTCTCAAGCCTCTTCTTTTACTATAGAGTAGCCACAGTCTCTTAGCATAGGGTTAAGTGATTCCTGGACTTAGAAATCCTTAATTGGATACAATTAAGTCTTGGGATCAAAGAATGTTAGATTTAGAAGAGTATCTAGTTCAACTTCTTTCTTTGACAGAGAAAGGAACTGAAGCCTAGGATGATGAAGTGTTCTAGCTAGTAATGGTTCCTAAGGGCCAAAGCTGACAGTGCAAGCCACATGTCCTTTGACCTTTACTCAAACAATCTTTGTTTTAAGCCACGCTGCCTCAAAAGGACTGTCTGGAATATGGTGTAACTGTGGTTGTTTCTTTCTCATTTAGGTAGATGGAACTTACTATTTATTTGTGATGTACATCATAATTTGTTTCTATCTTTATATTGTTTCATTGTCAGAAAAGAAGCATTCTTGCATAGCAGATAAGATTTTGGAATTAGAATCTAGAAAACCCATGTTCAAATCTCCCTTAGGTATCTGCTAACTGTGTGTGTTAAATACAGTTCATAAAACTTGTCTTTGCCTCAATTTCTCCATCTGAGAAATGGGAATGATGATAATAATAGTGCCCAGCTCAAAGTTATGAAATTATGTTAAGATAATCAAATGAGATCATGCTTATAAAGTATATGTGAATGTGAGTCATTATTATTTATCCTTACTCCCCACTTGACATGATGACATAGTTATTTCCTCATGTGGAGTATCATAATTGATACCTTCTCTATCCTCATAGTCCTTTTTCATTTTGGAGATGGATGAGTGGAGGGGTTTGAGGGAAATAGGGGAGTCTCTCCATGAGAAATCAGGGGATCTGTGTCCTTCAGGGCCTCTGTCAGGGGATCATTACCCCAAAATTATTTGTGGACATCTCTCCAGGGTTTTTGAGCTAGAAAGGTTTCCATTGGTTATGAGGAATTGCAGTTGATTGAGAAGAATTAAACAGGTTTTGGGGTTGAACAGATAGGGAGAGCTCCTTTAAGTTTCATAGCCCATGAAAGTCAGTTTTGCTCACACGAGACATGTTCAGAAGAGGAAAACATTAGTTATTTTTCTCTGTTCTTGGTGTCTGATTTGATAACTGAGAAATGCAAAATGACTTGGATTGCCGAGTCAGTCTGATTGGCTAACAGAGAATCAGAGTTGTGTAATTATGGGATGAAATCCACACAGGTCAAAACTCATTAGCCAAAGTGTTAAAACAGCATTCCATAATAGTGCAGCATTCTCCACACAGACATGCCAGCTCAGCCAAATTCACTTCACACCTCACTATACTCCAGAGGCAGATGTTAAGACATCTTCTTTCATCCCTGATTCCTCATTCCAACCACACACCATCATGGTGTCTTCCCACATGGGGACAGTGGACTATCTCACTACTATGACCTTGGAGGTTGGAGGTGCAGAGGAGGGGCAAGTATTAGTGCATTATCCCATGGATAGGAGATCTTTTTAAAAAAAATAAGAAGTCTGATGCTTCACTGACACTGGGAGGTTAGTATTACAAGGTCAATTTGATGTGGGCTGAAATGTCCCACAAATCCTGCCAAATAGCTGTAAACAGTCAAAAGAACACAGAAACAATAATTAGTTGGTTAGAAAGAAGCCATCCTTCAGATAAGACATATGGGTTGCTTAGATTTATAATTATGAGAAAATGCCTTACTTCAGATAACCTACTCTTTGGTCAAGGGAGTTCAGTTTCCCAGTCACACAGGACCAAGTCCAAATGATGTTCAGTTTCCACAATCACTGCCTTCCTTAGAGCCTGTGTTGAAAAGAGCAAAAATTGACCCAAAAGTTGCCCTGGGGTGTTTAACTTATCAGCATCCTGTTTGCATTGCAATTTGCTCCCCCAAGTGACTAGAGTAAATCATAGGGAAAGTCACTCAGAGCTAAGTGGACCATGGGTAAAGTGACATCAGTTCCTTGGAAATGAAGGGGCAAGATACACCCAAACAAATGACTCTCTCTTTAATAACTGATCAAGAAAAAGAAAGCTGAGAGGAAGCAGCAGGGGTTCAATAAGGACTGTTTGTCATTGAATGACTGAACTGATGTTCAGCTCCTTCTATGCCCCAGAAAAGATAGTCCTCTTATCTGACTGTGAATTCAAATATGATAAAGTTTAATAACCAGTTTGGATTGGAGAGATATCAGGAAAGAGGGATGAGCGATGTCCCTAAATAAGCTTGGAGTCTTCCTCAGCTTGGAGCTGAGGCCCAGCCTCACAGGCTGGTGGAGGGTTTCTCCCATGACCGTCTACTCTATATCTTTGTTAGCTTTGTCAAATACAGAAACTTAGCAATAGACAGCAAGCAACCAATGAAAGTTCTAATTTTAAGAGCTGATTGGGCCTATGTCTTCGGGCTGAAGCAAGTAGAGGCACTCCATTCCAAACTGGACAGAACAAGCTCTTCCCCTCTCCAACACCAGGAAGGAAGTAAAGCCGTCAGGAAGGAAGTGTTAATCACAAGACCTAACTGCCACTCCCAGTTGCCCCTTCTCCCACCAACTGTCAGTCTTGACAATTTCTTCTCTCTTGATATTCCCACTGTTGCTTGTTCCAACACAGTGGCAGAAAGTTCAGAACTTATTTCTAGTTTCCTTTCCATACCTGAAAACCCTTTTCTACTTCCTGATCTTTCCATTCTTACCTCTGCTACTTTTTTATGTACTTGCTTCTTCTTTTACTAGCTACTCTATGGAGGTAGTCTGAACTATCAATTCTTTGTATGAGACCCTCATTTCCCCTTGCCCACATCAAATTCAATTAAAAATATTCCAAAGCCTTCGTTTATAAAAAGTCTCTTTTTTGTATATTGTTTTCTCCCATTAGACTGTAACCTTCCTGAGGTGAGGGATTATTTTTTTCTTATTTGTATCTTTAATGCTTTGCAGAATGCCTGACACATAGTAGGATTTTAGTACATATTTATTGAATTGTCTATTTATTGAGGTGACCTTTGGGAGATGACTTCTTTCTTCACCAGAGGGAGTAGATTAGCTCTAAGTACTGAGGTGGTTTTATTCCCAAGAATCTAGAAAAACAACCTGGAGATAGATGAGAGAATATACTGTTGGGCTGTCAAACCTCTTCCTTCAGTCTGAATCTCCAACTCCAACCCTGGGGTTCCTTGTGATTTAGATTGGTGGGAATTTGCTACATCCAAGAACACCCAGAGCAACCATAATGTACCCTGGCCATCTCCCTACCATGTCCTCCTCTCTTTTCATCTTCTTACCTGGGAACAATAATTAAATCAATAATACTACTTTTATTTTAAAACTTTTTTATTGTTTTAAATATTTGTCCATGCTTACATGATTCATTTTCTTTTCCTTCCCTCTTCCTTCCCCCCTCCCAGAGACTACAAGCAAGTCTACTGGGTTGTATGAATGTTATCACTTGATACCTATTGTCTTATTATTCATTTTTGCTATAGAATACTTTTAAAACCAAAACCTCAGATCATATACCCATATATACAAGCAATAAGTAATAAGTCATGTTTTTGTTTTGCCTTTCTACCCGTGAATATCATTCTTTCACATAAATCCTTCAGGATTGTCCTGGATTATTGCATTGTTACTAGTAGTTAAGTCCATTACTTGAATAGTTCCACAATGTTTCACTTTCAGTGTACAATGTTCTCTTGGTTCTACTCATTTCACTCTGCATCAGTTCATTGAGGTTCTTCCAGTTCACATACAAATTTTCCAGATCATCATTCCTTATACCACAATAGTATTCCATCACTTTCATATACCACAATTTGTTCAGCCATTCCCCAATCAAGGGACACCCCCCCACTTTCCAATTTTTTGCCACCACAAAGAGGGTGGCTACAAATATTTTTATACAAATACTTTTCATTATTACCTCTTTGAGATACAAACCAGTAGTGGCATTGCTGAATCAAAAGGCATACAATTTTTAAAAGTCCTTTGGGTATAATTCCAAATCTCCTTCCAGAATGGTTGGATTTCTTTACAACTACAACAGCAATGCATTAGTGTCCCAATTTTGTTGCATCCCCTTCAACATTTATTATTTTCATTTTCTATCTTATTGGTCAATCTGCTAGGTGTGAGGTAGTACCTAAGCATTGTTTTGATTTGCATTTCTCTAATTAGTAGGATTTAGAACACTTTTTCATGTGATTATCGATAATTTTGTTTTCTTCATCTGAAAACTGCCTATTCATATCCCTTGACCAGTTGTCAATTGAGGAATGACTTGATTTCTTGTACAATTGACAGTTTCTCATATATTTGGGAAATCAAACCTTTGTCCAAAGTTTGTGTTATAAAAAAAATTTTTCCCCAATTTGTTATTTCCCTTCTAATCTTGGTTGCATTGGTTTTGTTTGTACAAAACCTTTTTAATTTAATATAATCAAACTTACTCATTTTACATTCTGTAATGTTCTCTATCTCTTGATCCTAAATTCCTTACTTTCCCATAGATATGACAGGTATACTTTCCATGTTTACTTAATTTGTTTATAATTTCCCTCTATGTTTAAGTTATTTACCCATTTTGAATTTTATCTTGATAAAGGGTATGAGATATTGATCTAAATCTAATTTCTCCCAAACTATTTTTTCAATTCTCCCAGCAGTTTTTGTCAAATAGTGGGTTCTTGAACCCAAAACTGGCATCTTTGAATTTATCAAGCACAATCTTGCTACTGTCATTTACCCCAAGTCTATTCCATTGATCAACCCTTCTGTCTCTAAGCCAGTACCATATTGTTTTGATGACCACTGCTTTATAGTACAATTTAAGATCTGGTATTATTAGACCTCCACTCTTCAATAATACTGCTTTTAGAAAGGTCTTGTCAGTCAATTTCCATGACTCTATTCATGATTCCTATGATTTCCCAAACCAAATCACCCCTCCCTGCATACATTTTTCATAGCCACAAGCCCAGTACTAAGCACAGTGCCTTGTCATATTGTTGTTATATGGTTGTTTTCCATCATGTTGGACTCTTCGTGACCCCACTTAATTTAATTTAGCAATTTAATTAGCAAAGATCCCGCAATAGTTTGCCTTTTCCTTCTTCAGTTCATTTTACAGACAAGGAAACTGAGGCAAACAGGGTTAAGTGGCTTGCTCAGGCACACACAGCTAGTAAGTGTCTGAGACTGGATGTGAACTCACAAAGCTGGATCGCCTTGACTCCAGATCCACCACTCTTATCTACTGTATCACCTAGCACATAGCAAAAGCATAATAAACACACATTTATTCATTGAGAAAAAATTAAGAAATATGAAGGTAAAACATCTATCATCAACCAGCTTGCCTTCTGGGATAACTAGTCTCTCTGCTTGGTTTCCCCTGTAGAAAGGACTTTCTATCCATGAATTCTCATAGATGAAGGTCCTCCTTGCATATTTCTCATCACCTCTTTATTGTACAATTATTCCCTCATTGATAATTAGGCTAGAGCGCTCTTATTTCTGATCAGAGGCACAAGGATAGCCATAAGCACACCACAGGATGTCATATGAAGGAGTTGGTGAAGCGAGAAATGGGAACTAGGAATAACCTATCTGTGTTCCAGGGAACTTTTTGAGTATTTTGGAATAGATCTGTACTAAAGGGGGCAGCTGGGTGGCTCAGTGGATTGAGAGCCAGGCCTAGAGAAGGGAGGTGCTGGGTTCAAATCTGATCTCAGACACTTCTTAGATGTGTGACCCTGGGCAAATCATTTAACCCCCCATTGTCTAACCCTTACCACTCGTCTGCTTTAGAACCAATATCCAGTATTGATTCTAAGACAAGGTAAGGGTTTAAAAATAAAAAAAAAAAAAGATTTGTACTAAAAGAAAAAGAAGAAAAAAAGGGTATAGGCACTGAAGATCATTTTGGAATGATTTCAGAGTCTCATTTCCGACAGATAGATGGAAGGGGGCAATATAACCGTGAGATTAGTTCACCACAATTGCACATCTGTGACTCACCACCGAGGCCCAGGGATCTTCCATCGCTAAGCTGGGAAACCAGATGGAACTTGTCTTATTTTGGATTTGTATACAGACCCCAGACTGGGGCAGGGTCCTTTGGGTTTTAGGGACCTTCACACGTTTAGAACCAGCTGCATCTGCATTCAAGTTTGGGATTTTTAAAAAAGAGGAAAAAAGAACTGAAAGTGACAGACGAATTTCAAATTGATTTGGGAATCTAAGTAGGGAAGTGTTTCTGAGAAGGTGGTGATTTGGAGGATCTTATATAATAATGATGATAATATCTACTATTTATAGAGCACCTACTATGTGCCAGACATTGTGATAAGCACTTTATAAATGTATTATCTTCTTTGATTTCCACACAAACCCTTGGAGATGAGCATACACATAAGCTGTATGTATATGCGTTCATGCATGCATGTGAACACATTTATGTATGTATACGTTATATATCCTATAAAATATCCTGTATATTATTCACATAAAAATCAGTAAGCATTTCTATGTGCTGTTCGCCTGTCATATTAAGACATGACAGGAATGAAATATTCATAATCATCCCATCCTGCTCCCCTGCCCTGAGGCAAACAGACAGTATTCACTTTGGTATTTGCAAAAATCAGACCAGTAATGAGATCACGGGATCATAGTATCATAGTTTAGGTATCAAGGTATCGTGTCCAACTCCCTCACTTTATAGTTGAGGGAAATGAAACTCAGAGACATGAAGTGAATTTTGGTAAGACGATAGAGGTATTGACACAAGTGGCATTTGTATATCAGACACTGTTCCACCTAGATGCCTCTTTTATCTCTGTCTCTCTTTTCTTTTCCCCAGCAGCTGTTTTGAATCTCTCCTTTCAACAAAGAAAGTCAATTAATTAGAACCAATTTACACAGCAGACATATATGATGGCATATACAACTTTCCATGTCTGCAGCATGCCACTTCTCTACCAAAAGGAGGGAAATAGATTTTGTTATCTTTTTTTCTATCATTGGCCTAGAAACTCTTTAAAATACTTCAGTGGTTCTTGTCCCTTGAAAAACAGATATTTTTGAGGGAGAGGGACATTCACTTTACCCTAGAGAATAATTGTCCCTTTTTGTCCCTCCAAAATCCACCCCCCATTCTCCTTAGGGAAAAATGCTAGAAATCCCTAGAATCTTTGGTGAAAAGAAAACTAGAACCTCACTGATTTTTCTCCCCACACCAATTTCAGGAGCTACACTATAGGGAAAAGATGACAATCTGGGGATTTTTTGTGTGCACTGTAATCCCTGATTTCTTTCTCTAAATGTACTTTACTTTTTTTAAAAAAAAAAACCTTTATTACAGATTCTGTGTTTAACATGTAAAACTAGCCTTAATTCCTAATCAGACTTGAATCAGTTCCCTCTCTGGCTGGATAAAGGCACTATCTCCCTCTGTTTTCCTTAGGGGGTTTCTCATCTGTCCTAGAAGGGCATCCACAGGGACTCAGTGACCTGGTATGGACTTGCCCTGCTTTTCTCTGATGAGGTTGGAAATTTGAGCTGAACTCAGTGACAGCCAGACCAACTCTACTGTGCCAAAATGGGGCTAGCAGTATTTACCTCTTTAGCTGAGAAGTCTCCAACCGGAAAGAATGGAAGATGATATTTTGTCTTAGTGTATTATCATAATCTCTCAGGAATATAGGCTAATACTTAACAACAACAAAAAACCTAATGCAATTGCAACAAGCTACCAGGGCCCCAGTGATAGGAGCAATTTGGATAAGCCTAGCCCTCTGTTCTAGAATCAGCTCCTCATCAAAAAGACAGATTCTTCTGAGAGAGAACACAGGTTTTTATCGTTATCATCAACTAACATTTATTGAGCTCTTATTAGGTGCACAGCATGGTATTAGGTGCTGAATACAGAGGGAAATACAAGACTAGCCTCATCTCTGATTCCTTGACACAGGGACCATCTTTTGCTTCTTTGGCATCCCTAGAACTTCTCATGGTGCCAGGCACATAGTAGGTGCTTACTCTGTGTTTACTCCATAATGATTGATAATGATCTGTAATATAGACACAACAGACACCCAGGAAAAGCAGGGTAGGACCAAGCCAAAAGGTAACCAAAGATTGAGCAAAACAGTGAAGCTAGACCAAATATCATGTGATTTTTTTCAATGCAGGGGACTCCAAGTGTGCCAAATCCCTATACCAATTCAGATCATAGTCCACTTATGACTTAATCCTAATATCCCAGGCAGTTGCCTAAAGCACATTGAGATTAAGCAACATCACATAGAGAGCAAATGTCAGAAGCAAGATGTGAACACAGATCTTCCTGACTCCCAAACCGGTGCTCTATTCCCTGTCATAAAATTTCATGTTTCTGCTTCCTTCCTGTCCCTTCCCTCTTCCACTCTTGTCTTTTCCTTCTCTACCTCCCTTGCTATACTTCCTCTCCCTTATTCTTAGTGGAGTGGAAAAGTATAGTATATGAAGAGCTGGATTTGAGTATTGGCTCCAACATTTCACCTCCCTGGTCCTTAGCTTCCTCATCTGTAAAATGGAATGTTTGACCTAAATAATTTCTAAACTCCCCTTGAACTTGACCATGCTATGATCCTATCATGCTGGGACAACTGCTGGGTGACTCTAAGCAAATTACTTCATCTCTCTTTATCTCAGATGTAACCAAAAGGGAGATAATATTTATAGTATATCCCTCACTAGATTGTTATGAGGAAAGCACTTTGTAAACTGTAAAGTTCAGGAGATGTGGGAGATTTCCAGATAATTCATGGTAGAATGGAATTGGAAAATGGTGTTAGTAATAATAGGCTAAGCAACCACTCTCTCATATTGCTCTTACAAATGTATTCCTTTTCACTCCTAAGAATTATTCTTATGCCCATTTTACAGGTGAGATAGTGTAGCTCAGAAATGTGAAGTGTCTTTACAGCTGTCCTCAGTCTCTTAACCAGTCAATGGCAAGCACAAAGACAGCTATTAAATAAGGAACTATTCTGTTTGATAAGCCTGCTGGTCTTTAGGATTCTTTCCTAATTCTATTCAACTTCTTTGTATTACAAATGTTAATAATTGTATTATAAGTGAAAGAGAAATTCTAAGGAATACCTATTCCAAAGATCTCAGAGACAAATTCTGCAGAGTTGATGTCATTTCAAACCACTATTAGAATTCTACACCAGAGAAAATTTAGGGAGAAACTCAAAATCCTAACTAACTCCAAATGCCCTGCTCAAACCCCAGGAAGACTCATATTCTCAACCCTGCTCTGAACCTTCAGTATTTATTTGGTTGCCCTAAAGGTAGACTTTCCACTTGATTGGGTTTTATAAGAAGTACTTCTCTTTAGTGCCCTTAATTCTTGTTATGCCCCCATCCACCTTCTACCTGAAAGCACAGTATTTCAGAACAGACAAAAACTTGCCATCCCACACCAAGTTATCAGGACTTCTGACCTGATGCAGTTGTAATCAAAGGTCTTCCTGGATTGGATTTTAGTGACTGCTTCTTAACTTGATTCCAATTTGGATTACACCAAGGCTAAAATGTTATGTGATTTGTCCTTTTCTAAAAATAAGCATAATAGAAAACACAATAAGCAACAAGAAATTCCCATTCCTTTTGGACAAGAACCCAGTCTGAAGGGATTATATAGCAAGACCCTCTTTACAGGAAACCAGTCTAGAGTGAAATCCCCAAGATGATGAAAAGCTGTTGTTGAACTTCTGCCAGAAAGCCCACAGGGCTCAATGCAATTCTTTTCTCTGCCCTCCTTCTGTCTCTCCAGAGATGGGTTGCAAGAAGGCTTCACTGAACAAGAAAATGTAAAAGTCACTGACCCCCTTCACTCCCCCTAGGGCACTGTGAGTTTGGCACCATGCACTCACCCCTTTAAACCTTGCGCTTCTTTATCTCTTCCCAATTCCTTCCTTCCTTCCTTCCTTCCTTCCTTCCTTCCTTCCTTCCTTCCTTCCTTCCTTCCTTCCTTCCTTCCTTCCTTCCTTCCTTCCTTCCTTCCTTCCTTCCTTCCTTCCTTCCTTCCTTCCTTCCTTCCTTCCTTCTCTTTATCCAACCCAAACTAGAAAGTACAGTAGCCATTCACAGAACTTCTTCACCTATAGATTCAAAAGGGATTTTTGACCTGTTCTGTTCATGACCTAAAAGGATTCCGTCCCTGGGCTCATCAGATTAATGTAAAACATCGGACACTCAGTCAGTATAACCCACTACAACTCAGACCTCTTGAGCTCAAGATACCCACCCTCATTTTCCATAATAGCTGGGATAATGGGCATGTATCACAATGTATAAGATTTTGCTTTCTAATTTAAGAAGTCTTCTTGGGGATTTTGGAAATGTGCTGAGGCTAGAACTGAAATAGGTCCATTTTGCCTCACTAATGCCCCTTAAAGTTCTTGGAAAGGATTCTGTCTTTCAGTACATGTATATTCTAAACATACCCTTATTTTGTAGGAGATAAAAAGTACCTTAATAATGAGACTATAAAAGGGCTTTTGGCATGCTGGTTTTATGATGGGTTGCCAAGCTGTTCCCTGAAATAAAAAAAAAACATATTTTTTTGAAGCAATATTCTTATAGTGATACTATGTCAGGATGGGATGTAGTATAATACAATCTGTGAAGAAACAAAATGGAGAACAACCAAAAGGCAATGAGATATTTGATAAATAAATGGGCTCACATGGAAGACTCATACAGAAAAAAAAAATATTCAAGGGGTGAATGATCAAAAAAGGAGGAACAGATAGACAATTTCACTGGTCCTTTTATAATTTATAATAACAACAATTTTATTGATAGCTTTTATTTTTATATCATCTTTGTTTCTTAATTGATCCCTTCCTCTTTCCCTACCCATTAAGCCATTCTTCAATAATTAAATGAAAAAGTATTTATTAAGCTCATACTGCATTCTAAACTGTTTTGAGTGTTAAAAATATAAAAATAAAATAAGAGAAAGCTCCTGACTTCAAAAAAACCTACATTATAACAGGGGAAACAATACATATAGAAGTGTTATGGACAGCAAGGGGTATTTTGGCTTGGAAAATTATAGAAAGATGACTGAAGCCAGAAGGGAATATTTTGAAACATCCTTTCTATTAGCAATTGCAATATTGATTTAATGATAGCTCCAGAACTGAAAAAGGGATTCTGGGAGAAAAAGCAGATTTGGAGAGTATTCTTAAATTGCTAAAGTGCCTAAGGGATAAGATAGGATATTTATTAAGGGCTTCAATGTGCTAGGAACTGTGCTAAAACCCTAAGAGTACAAATACAAGCAAATATGACAGTGTCTACCCTCAAGAAGCTCATCTTCTAATAGATATAGGGGGACTAGGAAAAGGTTAGAATACTACCAAATTTCAAACCAAATTAAAGTGCTAATCATCAAAATAATTTGGTATTAAATGAGAAATAGAGTTGTTGATCAAGTACTGATCAGGACATGGTGTCAATCAATGGATTAGGAAGAGATTAAGTACATACTGTACAGAAGTAAATGACCATAGTAATCTACTGTTTGATAAACTCAAGGATCCAAGCACTGGGAGCAAAGATTCACTATTCAATAAAAACTTCTGGGAAAAGTAGAAAGCAGTCTGGTGGAAACTAGATGTGGAACAATATCTTATACCATATGCCAAGGCAACATCAAAATGGGTTTTTGCTTTAGATATAAAGGGTAATATAAGGAAATTAGAGGAACACAGGAAAAAAATTCTGTTATATATCTATAAGGGAAGAGTTTATGACCAAAGAAGAGATAGAGTATCACAGAGGTAAAGTATATAATTTTGATTACATGAAATAAAGAAGGTTTTGCAAAAACAAAATCAATGCAGCCAAAATTGGAAGGAAAGCAGGAAACTGGGAGAAAAAATTTTAAAAATGTTTCCCTTATAAAGGCCTCATTTCTCCAATATATAAAGGACAAAGCCAAATTTATAAAATAGAAACATTCCTCAACTGATAAATGATCACAGGAAATAAACATGTATGTATTTGAGATGAAATAATCAAAGCTATAGTCATATAAAATATTCTAAATCTCTAATAATTAGAGAAATGAAAATTAAAACAACTCTGATGAATCACTTTACACCTATCAGATTGGCTAAAATGACAAAAAAGGAAAATGACAAATGCCTAAAGGGATGTGCAAAAAAAATAGACAGTAATATACTATTGGTAGAATTGTGAACTGGTCCAACCATCCTGGATAACAATTTGGAACTACTCTCAAAAAGCTAGAAAGGTATGACCTGACCTTTTGGCAAGATTATCACTATGAAGTCTGTATCCCAAAGAAGTTAAAGAAGAAGGAAAAGGACCCATATGTACAGAAGTGTTTATAGCAGCTCTTTTGGTAGTGACAAAGAATTGAAAATGTAAAGGTTGCCCATCAATCAGGGATTGGCTGAACAAGTTGTAGAGTGTGATTATGACAGAATACTATTGTGTTATAAGAAATAATGGTGATAGTTTCAGAAAAAACCTAGGTAAACTTTGGTGAACTGATGCAAATTTAGGACATTGGGCAGGGTAAGAGCAATATAGTAATGATAATCAACTGTGAAAGATTGAGCTTCTCTGAACAATACAATGATCTGTGATGATTCCAAAAGACTCATGATGAAAAATGCTGTCCACAGAGAGAAAACTGATGAATTTTGCAGAGTGAAACATATTTTTCTCTTTATTATTCTTGTTTTTTGCAACATGACTAATATGGAAATACTTTTTGCATTACTTCCCATGTATAGTGGGTATCATATTGCTTGCTTCCTCAATGAGTAGAGGAAGTGAAGAATGTAAATACACAAAATTTAAAAAAATAATAATGAGGAGTTAAATAAGGTTTCCTATAGAAGATGGGATCTTAGTTGGGGGCTAAGGAAAATGAGGGAGCAGGCATGGGGGTCAGCCAGAAAGAATGCTTGTATTCTTTTTTCATCTTTAGCTCTAGGGCCTAACGCAGTACCTGACATGTAGTAGACACTTAATACGTGCTTATTGACTGACTAGAGAAAATTCCTTTATTTAGAAAAAAAATAAATCCTTATCTTCCATCTTAGAATCAATACTATATATAGGTTCCATGGTAGAAGAGTGGTAAGGGCTAGGCAATTGGAGTTAATTGACTTGCCCAGAGTCACACAGCTAAGAAGTATCTGAGGTCAAATTTGAACCCAAGACTTCCCATCTTTAGGCCTGGCTCTCAATCCACTGAGATAACTGTTTCAGAAAATGTCATTATTAATAAAATCAAGCATCCACTGA
Source organism: Monodelphis domestica (assembly GCF_027887165.1). Lineage (NCBI taxonomy): Eukaryota > Metazoa > Chordata > Mammalia > Didelphimorphia > Didelphidae > Monodelphis > Monodelphis domestica. The sequence continues at coordinate 285,715,630 of NC_077230.1, read as the reverse complement.
AGTATTGAAGACATTTTTATGACAAGGAAAGAGCTGTTGACAAGCAAGAGGACAATAAGCCAAGAAATATAGCCTGTGGGAGGATTGAGTTGGCCTCTTTTGACAATAGGCCAGGAAATATAACTAGTGGGAGGAATGAATGATGTCAAAGACAAGGTACAGAAAGATCCTGTTAAGAAAATGAACATTAGAAACAAAGATGATTTGGTTTGAGGGTGGGGAACTTCAGTGAGTATCAAGGAGAACATAAATTGCCCCAACTGAAATTAGTTTAGAAAAAAATCTTCAGTGAGGGAAGTAGATACTAGAAGGATTTTTTTAAATCTTAGCCTATGACAACCAGATTTGTTGAAAATAAGCTAGAATTAATCAAAGGGGGCTTCCAGAATAGGACTAAAGGTAGCAAAAGATAGGGTAGTCTTGTCCTGGAATCATGGAGTTGTACATGAAGTTCAGCAAGAAAAAAAAAAAGTTAATGTACTGAAAGATGAGAAATTAAGAGGTAGATAACAAGTCTGAAAGAGAAACAGATAAAAACTATTAAGCAACATCTATTCACCTGATCATATCTAATCCCTTAATACAAAGGAAAACTTTTCTATCCAGACTTCAGTCTCACAGTGGACTTAGGGGAGGGTGTTACCACATCTAAGACTGGCGTACCAACTGAAGAGTGTGACCGATTTGATGTAGTTGCAGAAAGTTGCATGAAACTGAACTTCCCATTCTAGAGGGGAAATTCAGTATTCCTCTCCCTCATCTCCTCCATCCTTCCTCTTGCTTGTTGTCCTTTCTCTTCCGTCTTCCTTTCCTCTATTCATCAATAATAAGACCCTGAAGGAATCCAGTAGTGACGAGCAGAGATTACATTCTGAGGAAATGGGTAAGCTGAAGTGTTGAAAGGATTGGAATCAATCGGGCAGCCAGCTTCATTTAGTGGCTCGGGCAAAGTCTTATTAGGGAAACGCACTGATCCAGAACACTAGCAATCTCCCGGCTGTTCCAGGAGGGAGGAGGAAGGAAAGAAAGTCAGCACTGTGTGTGGGGGTGGGAATTGTGTGTGTGTGTGTGCTTGCTATTTTCTTCTTTTTCTTCTCACGCTCTTCCCTCTTCATCTTTGATGTGGTCATTTTTGACTGATTGAAATAGTCTTGCTGTTGCTCCTTCCTCCTATCCTTGATCTTTCAGAATTCCATTCCTGGTGAATTTCCTTCAGTCATACACAGTGGCTCTATGTCCTCTTAATATTGTGTATGTTCATGTGTTTGTATTTTATTCCCTGCTACTAAACAGAGTGTAGAGATCCTGGGAGGCATTAGAGATCAAGGCCAGACATCAAAAAAATCTTGGGGAAGGAAGGGGCACAATTGGCAAAATTACTTCCAGGAATATTGCATTTGAAACATTTACTGCTGATTGCAGTACACTGTAGAGCAATTTGAATAGGTAGTTAAAATACAAGTCCTTTAAAAATTGTGGAGTTGGATAGGGATGTGAAAATTCACCCATTCCATCCTTCTGCTTTCATGTCTGATCCTCACAGCTAGATGAATGTAGTACTATTAAACTTTTCCAGGGAATAAGAATTCTCATCCTTGCTCTGCCTCTGTCTTTTTTTCTTCCCCACCCCAGGCTCCCTCAGCATCTCCCTCTATTCTCCTTTCCCTCTCCATCCTCTCTTTTCCCTAGTTCTCCCTTTCCCCCTCTCCTCCCTGCCCTCTCTTTCATTCCCTCCTTTTCTCTTTACCACTCCCTTCTCTCCACCACCTAGAATCATCTCCCACTGAAAAAAAAAAAAACACAGGTTCTGTCTCAGACACCTTATATGACTTTTAGTTTAACCTTCCACATTTCATGGCACATAGGGCTGGAAGGGCCCTTCAGAGATCACTTAGCCTGTCCTCCTCAAGCCTTTGCCATTAGTAAAAAGGTAGAAATAATCAGAGCCATAACTGGCTATTTTTGTGTCCAGGGTTAGTTCTAAGAACTCTGTTTTCACCAGGCTGGAGATAGCACTGGAGATTTACAGATGAAAGATGCCATGGCAGTACAAGATACTGTAATTATCTATTTATATGCTATGGATACATAATAAGGAGTCCAGAGATTGCCTCATATACAGGGTCTATAGCTGCTCATAAGTAACCATAATGTGACACACACACACTATATTGGTTCACGGGATGGGAAAATTAGTTATGTCACTTCTGAAAGCCACTTTACATTCATAGGTCATAAACTGAGAGGAAAAATAACCAAAAGTTTCAGCATTCAATTTGTTTACTCAGAGCAAAACACAACCTCTTAAGCTGATGAGAGGAGGGTGGAAGAGATGGGAAAGGCTTTTAGAAGCTCATTTTAAAAGCTCAAAAGGTGTCTAGGACATTAAATAGCTGTTAAAAGCTATATTTGGATAATTTAAGTGTAAATGAATCTGAACTATATGGATTAAATTCCCCTTAAAATACCACAGTCTGAGAAATTAAAGGAAGAGCATTTGAGACAAACACAGTTTGGCTTTTATCAAAACCCAAACATTTAAAAATATAATAATTTGAGCTCCTGAATGAAAGCTAAATGTAGCTAGGTTTAACTGTCCATAATGATCGTCTCATTGAAAACTGCAATTCTGTAATAATTATACCTACATTAAAATGTTTATGTGTTTCTATACATATCTACCATGGCATATACATCAGAATATGCTTTTTAAAAGCCAACATTTTCCTAACAAAAAATTGAGGAGCTATAAACTAAAAGTGAGCAATAATGAATTCAGAACATGGGGATTTAGAGAAGCTTTTAAAATCTTAGATTGCTTTCTTTCATTTTAGGTTATTATCTATTATTATTCATAAATTATAATAATTTATAATTATATACAGAGTGTTCCAAAAATCTTAGGGGAGGGGAAGCTAGGTGACTCAGTGAATAGAGAGCCAGGCCTAGAGACCAGACGTCATGGGTTCAAATCTGATTCAGATACTTCATAGCTGTGTGACCCTGGGTAAATCACTTAACCCCAATTGCCTAACCCTTATCTCTTCTCTAACTTTGAACCAATCTTTATTATTAATTCCAAGACAGAAAGTAAGGATTAAAAAAGATAAAAATAAAAGTAAATCATAGTGGAAAGACTTTGAGGATACTCTGTATACAAATGTCTATATAAACATACTCTTTAAATCAATAGTTCTTATTTCATTAATATAGGTGGGTCACACTCTCTGCAATCCTGATAGATTTTCATCCAGTATGGATTTTGTCCATTTTACAACCATTAGTTCTTTAAGAGGAACTACATAGTTCCTTAGAAACCACATTCCCCAAACCTGCTCAACTCTAATGCCATATCTTTGAACAATATTTAGGTACCAGAGCCACATCCAGGTGGCTATCCTTTTTGATGCAGGATCAGTCAAACTCTTTTCCTCATCATACCTTTCCTTAATAATTACTTTTGCTATGCCTTCAAGCATGTAAGTCATTGTTGATGATATAATGTGCTCTGCTTAAACCTACCATGTCTCTCTCTGTACCTTTGGTTTACCTACGATTTTAATTCTTCAAAGAGTATGAAATTACATTATTCAGAGTCATAGGGCATCACTAGGAGAATGATATTGTTAAATTGATGGGTTTTTGTATCACAAATTTGGGGTCATTTCACTCATTACACAATTTTCCAAATAAGATCCAGTCTGTTTTCTTCATCCTCTTCATCAGTTTTGGTACTAGATCATATTTGTCTGCAGTTTCTGTCTAATATATGATTCTCCAAAGGCTTTCCCATCTAACTGGACATAATAATCTGGGCAAAAATGCATTCTTCCTCCTTTTTCAGTGATATTAATGTGTTGTACCTTCGTATCAGGTTTTAGTCTCAAAAAAAGAGAAAAACCATAAATGCTTTTATTTTTATTTATTTTTGAGGTATTTTTATTCAGAGATATTTTATTTTCCCAATTACATGTAATCACAATTTTCCACATATGTTTTCCAAGATTAAAAGATCCAAATTGTCTCCCTCCTTCCCTTTCCTCCCCCTGCTTGGAGATGGTAAACAACTTGATCTGGATGATTTATGTATTATTACATACATATTTTTAGAAAATAAATTTACATCTGTGTACCTAGTCTCCTCTCTTTGTGAACAAGGATGACCAAGATGGCCTTGGTACTTAACTTTTATTTTTGACATACAGAACTGTAAAGTCAGATCACTAAGCTCAAGTGTGTATGGTTTTGTCTGGAGGCCTAAACCCAACTGTAATATTTTTCAGACAGATCTATGATTAATAATTGCTATCTTTTCTGGGTCATCATGCATCATCTTGCCTTCCAATGATGTGAGGAGGGCAATTAAAGGGCAAGGGATTCTTCACATTTCATAGATGTGATGCTACTATCTCTTTAGCTATAAGGACAGGTAGAGGGCAAGAGATTCTCCATATTTCATGGATGTGATACTACTATGTCTTTTTCAATCATTTCTTTACCAGCTATTATAAACAGATGGAAAAGGTGAAACATTCAGAGCAAAATATATTCTTATATATGTCTACTAAGGCTAGGCTGAAGGCTTTTCTTATTCGTAGCTAGTGCTCCAAATAATCTGACCAATTGAAGCAGCTGCCCAAGTCTTACACATAATCATAGATCCTTAGGGTCCCACTAGAGATCCTTATTCTCAAAAGAACACAGAAGATAAGACCTATTTCTCTTTTCTCCCAATTGATTGGGTGTTGACCAAGAGGGAAACACACTGAGACACATTAATAAGAGAAGTGGATGAAATAGAATGGCATAATTTGTAATAAAAATAGGAAACCCCTGTGTTATTGTTATAAATGAATGGTCAGTTTCTCAATGTACCTAATCCTATACTTGCCCTCTTGCTCTATGCCCAACATAGAGCCATCACTAATAATTTCTCAACAAAACTGTTATAGGTCTAGTTAGAATCACCAGCATAAGGGACACTCTTGCACTAGATTAAAGTAGCACCGTTGCTTTCAAGGGGTGGTGTTGGATTATCTGTGGTCATGGCTACAGCTATAATCCAAGGTTTCAGTCTTCCAGAGATATAGAGATAAGCCTTGCGTCTTCTCTGCTGTGAAAAATCTTTGAGCTGCTGACACAAGATGAGAACACTGAATCCCAGAAAGAAGTATGCATCATTTGGCTTTGGCCACTAGAAGAGTTAGCTATTGGTCTATTTTCTGTTATTTCCATTGAAGGCTCTATCATTAAATTCTTTTCATAAGAAGTTGTCGATGTCACATCCAGGAAGCAGATTAGAGAAATTGGCCCTGTGGAAGGAAATCAACTTGTAGAGAAAACTCCCATGGACCAGGAAGAGTAAAGAAGTTGAAGCAATTGAGTTTTGCCTTTCTGAAGTCAGGTATTAGAGGTGAAATTACAGAGAATTTAGGAATGAATCAGATTCTCCTGCAGGGGTAAATACTGTCAAGGAGTGAGGCTGAACTTTTGTAACCTTTCTGTAAATTATTCTCCTTTATTTTTTCTTTCAAGCCAAATTTAATGTTCATTGTGCATATGATACCACCTTCTTTTTAAAATTTTCTAGGATGCTTTTTTTTGAGCCTTTCTCTCTTCCAAGTCCTCCTTTGAGAATTAAATGTGAGCACTAAATGTGTTTTTATCATCAGAAAGATATATTCTGGCAAGAGCATATAATCCTGTTAAGACTGGCCTATGAAGTCCCAGAGCCTGATTTTCCAAAGTTCTCTTTCATCCATATCTTTGCATTTATTAAGCATCCAAATGCAACCTTAGTCATGGCCCTGAACACATCTAGAGTCGCAGCTGGACTTTGCATGTACCTATTAAGTGTGTTAAAAATTAGTTGAGCAAGAGACCTGGGCACAGGGTCAATTGCTGCCTTGATCCTTCTTTCTAAATTATTGGCAGGGCAGTGAAAGTGATGGCTACAAGGAAGCCAGCTGTTAGTTTATGATAGGCCCCAGTGCACAGGACTGTGAGAATGCTGGCCAACTAGGGTTACTAGTAACGTATTTTTATATCTTCTCCATCAAGTAGTCTCTGGGCAGTGATATATGGGTGGTATTCTCTATGATGAAGACACCTCCTGAGCTCTAGTACCTCTACTCTTCAGTTAAGGGCAAGATTACATCATTGGAGAAAAAACAAACAATTCTGCTTTTTGTAATTCTACAAGCACAAAGCTGTCTGGGCCTCAACCCAAGGGATGGCTTTCGGTGCAGTGTGCCGGAATGGGTTTATTGTAATAGCCATCACAATTAAAGTCATGTGGAAACCTTTTGACTGCCTCAGCTTCCCTCCAAAGACACCACATCCTGCTCTGTAGATGTTGCAGATGGAGCTCGGCCACTGGCATTTACCATAAATGTTCAATGACTCAGTATTTGCTTGGCTCGATAGAATAATTCAGTCTACTTATATAACTCTTCATTTCCCAAAGACCTTTCTCATCCATGACCTCATTTATGCTAACAACAATGCTGTGAACTGGGGAGTATTACTTCCACTTTGCAGACTGTCACTGGTGCAAGGTCATATAGCCGGAGCATATCAGTGACCCGGTCTAACTGTTGTGGCTCTCAATTTCAAATCTGTGAAATTATGAGATTGGCCTAGTCATAATTTCTAAGTTGTAAATATTTGATCCTGTGCTCAGACTTTAATTCCATATCTGCTATTTACTACATGAGGGATAAACCTCTCTGGACCTAAGTTTCTTCAACTGTAAAATGAGTGTATTAGAATAGATGATCTCTAGGGTCCTTTTCAGCTCTAAACTGGATGGCTCACTGTTCTTCCCACTAGACCATTGTCCAACGTACTTAATTCAAGTCAACAACTTTTCAACTTTTTACTATGTTCCAGGCCCTGTGCTAGATGTTGGGAATACAAATGCCAATGAAAGAAAGGCAGTCACTGCTTTCAAGAAGCTTACATTATAATGGAGAATTAGGGAGCTGATGACACCAGAGATGGATGTGGGGGGAATCAAGGGGAAGGAAATCCCAAGAGTTAAGTAGTAGATATGCTATAACTTGTGGCATATGATTGTGATTGTACTGTAAGAAATGTCAAATGGGTGAGTGTAAATAAAAAAAAAAACATGGAAAGACCTACATGGATTTATGAAAAGTAAAAACAAGCAGAACCTAGAGAATATTATATATAGCAACAGAAATATTGTTTGAAGAAAGACTTGTGTGTCCATCTCCAGAGGAAGAATTTATAAATAGTAATAAGAAAGGCATAGTTTTATATATATACATATATTTTTGTCCAATGATGCCTTCTTTTACAGGGGAGTAGTAGAAGGAGGGAAGGAGTTACCTGGACATTTCAATGTAACAAATGAATAAATTTAAATGTAAAAAGAATAAGGAGTAGAACCTGGGGCAGAATGAAAATATGAGGAGCCTGGGCATTCTCCTTAAAATGGATGATCTGCAAGGGATTGGCCAATGAGAAGGAGAGGTCACAGGTTGGAGGGTACTTCCAGTGAGGGAAGGTTAGGGCTAGAGTGAACTTCCAGAGTGAAGAGGTTTCTGTGGCATGGTGGAGGATATCCCAAGAGTCATGAATGAAGCTTGGGGAGGAATGACAGGGTAGACTTTAGACTTTATGTTTCATTTCAGGATTTGGGAGAGCCTACCTGTGTAGACTTGGTTTCTTGGGCTTCTGTTACCCACCTCACTTCTAACTCATGTGTAGCCTAATGTTGGAAACATGTCTCTTGAGTCTCCAGGGTATTCCCTGAGATGTCTCCTTGTAGAGCTGACAGTGCATCCATCATAAGTATTCTTGCTTCTATTGGATAAGAGAGGAAGAGAGTGATCTCAGATGCTCCTGAACCTTCACTTCCCTGAAAGAAGCAGGCAAGGGCCAGAGAACAACTGAGAGCTATGAATGGCTGGGAGAGTTGAGAAGAGGGTCAGACACTCCATCACCTTAACCTGACAAACTCACTTGGACCTCTGTGTTGGTCAACAGGCACTTTAAAAAGAAAAAAAAAATCATCCCCTTCCAATCTCAGTCCCCTCGAGGGGGTGTTTAAATAACTGGAGTGTTTTTCTGACAGGTGCATCAACTAATTAGTGATTAGAAAGCCCTGGGCAAATATAAATAATAAATGGTGCTTTATAAGAATGATGATGATATTCTCTGCATTAGCAAGTAGGGATTAAACTTACAGTACTTTTTTTCAGTGTGATCTCTGAATTTCTCTCTCAGTATTCAGATCCTCAGTTTTGGATGGAAACTAGACACAAGGAAAATTATTGTTTTGGGGAGGCAAGGGATTCTGGAGTTTTAGGGTGAGAGGTATCTCTCAGAGAGCAGTGGAGGGACAGATGCTTGTTAAAGTAATTCCTTAGAATCAGGATTTGAACCTAGGTCCTCTTTCTTCAAAAATAGCACATTGCCCCTCAATACTATACTACCTTAAAGCTAAAAGGAGACTGAGTTAAGCAAAATTCTGCCCACAAGGAAACTGAGATTGAGAGGGATAAAAATGACTTGTCTAAGTTTGTGTGTATAGTAAGTGGCAAAGCTAGCAGCCATACCTATGGTGCTCAAAACACCTAATGCTGTTTTTGTTACTTTAATTTAGTGCTAGGGGATGAGTGAGGGGGAAAAAAAATCACTTTCGGTATTATTTTTTATGATAGCATCAGCTAGAGGGGATATAAAGAGTCGAGAGATAGGGGAGAGAGAGGGTCAGAGACAGGCAGAGATAGACACCCAGAGAGAAATAGAGAGATAGAGAGAAAGAAACAGAGAGAGAATATATGAAAGTAAGATATATGACTTGGAGGGGGGGAAACAGGAGAGAGAAAAGATAGGAGAAAGGGAGAAAAAAAAGTTATACCATTTTCACTATTATCTCATCCATTTACCTTCATTTTTCCTGATGTTCTGTCCATCAGCTGCTAGCACCTAATTCTCTAAAAAATAAATATAACTTGAGCAAATTAAGTGAAAAGTTTTCAGAGAACCCAATTACTCTGTGTCCCCTGGATGCTTGGAAATGGACTTCATTTCCTCGTAATGAACAAAACGGTGAGTGACAGCCCAGCCAAATGAGCCGCATCCCGATGCTAGCTTCATCTGTCAGGCACATGCAGAGAATGGAGAGTCTTTGTGAGTGTATGTGTGAGTGTGCACATGCAAATATAAACTCAATGGAAAGGCACCTCTGGGAGACGTGCATTTTCCAATTTATTATGGCACATTACTACTTCCTGGAGACTTTGTTGGTTTCTGAGAAAAGGGGTGTTTATTATGGAAGTCATTTATTAATAATAAATAGAGGTGTAGCTCAGTTGGAAACAGATGTATTTCCCCACACCCAACATTAAGCATTTTTTAAAATGGCTGACATGTCACATCCTAATTTCTCTGCATGCCTCTATTGTCCCTCACTAGTTCAGCTTAAAGTGTTGATGTCCCTGTTTCTGTTTGCATGCCTTTGTGCTGCTCTTTTTAAAATCTTTGTGTTGATAAAATGAATTTATCTATTCTTTTTTGCTTCTAGCTAGCTGTATAATAAATACTCCTGGTATTTCATTGAAAGGGCTCATTTCCATATGTGGGTAATTCTGTGTGGGCCAATGCTGCTGATTTTAGAGTACAGTGCTGTGCCCAGAGTCTGCCTTGTTTGCCTCAGTTTCCTTATCTGTAAAGTGAGCTAGAGAAGGAAATTGGAAACTACTCTCATAATTTTGCCAAGAAAATTCCATAAATAGGGTTTCAAAGAATGTGACATGACTGAAATGACGAACAAAACAAGACATTTGACAATTAAATGAATATGCCAATCTTTAAGCATATATGTATCCACCTAAAACATCTGGTTTTGCAGCTGAAATACAGATATTGATGGCCTGAGATTTGTGTTCTTAACCTTTGGAGTATCATAAACTCATACCATTTCAAGAGCAAATGTGTTCATCTACATCTATCTATCTATCTATCTATCTATCTATCTATCTATCTATCTATCTATTCTTCTATTCCAGTGTTTACATGTCTGTATGCCCTCCTGTGTGTTAATTATATGTGTAAATAGACTATGTAGACAGTTGTTTGGGGTATGCTTTAAGAGGCACCAGGAAAATCTTTATTTTCCCAGATAGAATATCTTGACTGGTTGGTTACAATACCTTAACATCAGCCTTTAAAGATTCATTCTTCAGGTTCCTAAAGGCTTTCTAGTCATGATGTCTATTCAGGAGGGTATAAGGTCTCTGGACCATCTTTAGCCTACCCCTGTCTTCCTCAAATATGGTCCTCAGAAATGGACACAGGGCTCCAGATGTGATCTGGCTAGGGAAGACTTTACAGCAAACTTTGCTCCTACTGGGCCATGAGTAATCCTATTAATGAGACTTTTGTTCACTCCTTTCCATCTTGCTTGACTCTTCATGACCCCATTTGGGGTTTTCTTGGCAAAGACACTGGAGCAGTTTGCCATTTCCTTCTCCAACTCATTTTATAAATACGTAAACTGAGAAAAACAGGGTTAAGTGACTTCACCAGCATCACACAGCTAGTACGTGTCTGAGGCCAGATTTGAATTCATCTCTTCTTGACTGTGATCCTGGCATTCTATCCATGTACCATCTAGCTGCTCCAATGAAGCACTAGATAATGTTATTGGTTCTCAGCTACTTTCTCATACTGGTGTATGACTTTATGGTGGCTATATCAGGCCAGTGTATGCACATTTGTGCTTGATATCATTTTCTTTCATGCAAGGAGAGTGATCCTATTGGTAACATTGTTCATTATTGTCTGGTTTTAAAGAGCAGTGTTTGGTGATTGATCTCTTGAAAACATTAAGATCGGCTTTCAGGTCATGGCTACAGCTACTATTTGCAGAACCAGTTATTATGTGCGCCTTGGCTTCACAGTTTACCCCATAACATGTTTTATGTCCCTTTCCAAAACAACAAAGAAAGTGACAATAGCATCAGAGAATGTCAGTCAAAAGGGAAGTGAGCTAGAATCTAGCCCAAACACCTTTATTTTCCAGAGGAAAGAATTGAAGCTGAGAGAGGGGAAATGATTTGACCAATGTCACTTAGAAGCAGAGCAGATGAAAGCTTCTGTCTTCCGATTTCCAGTCTAAATGAAGTGATGTGTGAAAAAAGCACCTCGGAAATAAAAAATATATCATATGTATACTATATGATTACTTAAAATATCTGTGATTTCAAGTGGAAATTCCATCTACTGAGACAGATCACAGGTCATTTATAACTCAGTAAATAAGTCTGAGTGAGTTGACTGAGGCAAGAGGGAATCATCATTTTTATAATGATGATGATTTATATGTTGAAATTCATTTTGTGGCCAAGTCTTGCCAATTCTATTTTCAAAACAGCTCTTGCACCTGTCCCTTTCTCTCCATGAACATAGCCACCATCCTGGCTTGGGCTCTCATCAGCCCTCATCTAGACTATTCCAGTGCATCTTAATTGGCCTCCCTGCCTTTAGCCTCTCCTTTCTCCGATCTACCTTCACACAGCTGCCAGAGTTCTAAAAGCATCAGGCTATGTGACTCTAGGAGTCTCAGGTGAACTCCTCTATTTGGCATTTTAAGTCCTTCATTATCTGGCTTCCACTTATCTCTATGGTCTTATTTTACAGCATTCTCCCCTGTGTACTATAGCTCTGCCAAATTGGTCATCTTGTTGTTCCTTCCCACACAATACTCAGTTTCCCATCTCCAGACTTTTGGATTGGTGGACCCTTATGCCTAGAGGACTTCTGCTCCTCACCTCAACCTCCAAACATCTCTTGTGATGCTTCAAGGCTCAATTTAAATGCAACCGTCTACAAGAGGCATTTCCTGATTTCCTCCTTCCCTAATGCTTCCTCCTCTCAAAATTACCTTGTACTTATTTCACATCTCTGTGGTCATTTTTATATATGTACTCATGGTCTCTCCCAGCAGAATGTAAACTCCCTGAGGGCAGAATCTATTTGTTTTTGTATCCTTGGTGACCAGTACAGAGTAGGTAGTATTTAATATATTCATACTGATTGATTTATTGATGATAATGACAACGACTGTGGTGATAAGATATGATAAGATGTCATGTCACGATATATGTTATAATAAGGTATATATATGATATAATATTCCTGTGAATGTTCTCACTGAAGACTTAAAACTCTATGTGAGTCCAGAGGATCAATACATTCTGGGATATTTATTACTTTATTCTTCGGGTGATCAAATGCTAGACTTATGTCACAAGGTACTATTCAGATATGGTGATTCCCAGATTGCTTTAATCTGCCAGAAGTTGGCAGTATCAATAGATCACAATAGCTCTGGGGGACTGAATGGTGGATGTAGGTAGAGTAGAAAAAAATATGTACTCTATATATAATTTCACAAATTTGCTGACCAGAATAACCTCCTGATTTAGTGAATTTCTTGTTACTGTTTTGGCCCAGGGCAACAGCAGGTAAACAAATATACCAATGGTTCCTGCATAGAAGTCAACACAAAATGTATAGGATACATTTATTGTTCATCCAATAATATCTCAGGAGAATGTGGGTTCATACAAACTTATAAGGTGAAGGTATAAATGTCCTTCCAAACACTCCCCAAACCCAATCTTCTCTTGGCTAAAAAGTACAAAAACAAAAGAAAAAAATTTAATCTGCGATGTTCCTGAAAGCATAAAGACCATGAATTTCTTTTGTCTCTTTTTCCATATAATACTTGATCAGAAAAATCAGAATCTGTGAAGCAAAAGAGACTTTCAACCCTCATATGAACTCAATGTCCAGATGTCCTACCTTATACCCTTCCCACACTCACCCCAAACCACAAATGTCCTCTGCAATAAGACTTTTTGAATTCTCCCTCATAGTTCCTCTGGCCTTTGTAATCAATAATGATATCTACTTATAGAAAAAAATATGTCAACTTTAAGAAAAAAAAATTATGCTGCTAGTAGCTTATCACTGCTGTACACCTCTTTAAATAATCTATTGTTAAGTGTAGTCTCTTAGGCTCAGGCCACTTTGCAGTCAGATCATAAGAAAATTATCATGTAAATTTTGGGATAATATATTTAGGAAAAATACTGACAAACTAGAAAACATCCATTATAGGGCATTAAAGGGTAATGAAGGACCTCAAGATCATGTTATATTATTGTTGTTTTTCAGTCGTTTCAGTCATCTTTGACTCTTTGTGATCCCATTTAGGACTTTGTTGGCAAAGATACTCAATTGTTTTTTCATTCCCTTCTTTAGCTCATTTTTACAAATGAGGCAAACTGGGTTAAGTGATGTCCAAGGTCTCACAGTTACTAAATGTCTGAAGCAAGATTTAAACTCAGGTCTTCCTGACTCTAGGCTTGACACTCTATCCATTTTACCACCCAACTGTCTCCATTGTGAGGATGGGATTAACTCTCCCCTTACCCATTTTTAGATTTAATCACCAGAAGCATATATACCTCACTTAAATGAGTGGAGAGTTAATCCCATCTTCACACCATGTTATATTAGGATTGGAAAGATAATAATAATAGTGATGATGATGATGACAATAATAATAATAATAATGACAATTAACTTGGAAAAGAGAAGACTTATAAGGGATTGGTAAACTATCTTGGAATATTTTATGTGTTTCTTGTGAATGAAAGATTAGATCTTTTGTACTCGGTTCCAAAGGCAGAACCAGAAGCAATAAAAATAAAGTTGCAAAGGAGATTGTGTGGACAGGCTGAAGCTCCTCAGCTGATTTTCCCCAAAATGCTTGTGGTTTTTCATTTAATTGGCAAACAAACTGAGGCAAAGAACAAACAGTTAACATAATCCAGTTCTACAGGAAACCATTGCTGAATTAAGAGAAAACAAAAACAGGTGAGACTACTAGGCATAATATACTCAAAAAGGATAAAGAAAGGCATCAATATATTCATGTAGTGACATTTTATAGTATTGGAGATCTGAAAAAAAAATATTTTAAAGAGTACAGAATAGCATGGAGAGACTTCTAGGAACTGATGAAAAATAAAGTTACCAAAATAAGGAAAACAATATTATACACAGTGACTACAATGATGGAGGTAGAAAGAACCAAATCACCAAAAACTGAAACTGTATGCTGAAAAATTATAATGACCAAGCTTAATTTTAAAGAAAATCCTTAAAATGGAAACAACTAGGTAGTACAGTGGATAGAGAGTTTTGTTATTCAGTTATGTCCAGCTCTTTATGACTCTTGTATTGTTTGACTCATGGATTGTAGCTATCCATGGGACTTTCTTGGCAAGGCTACTTGAGTGTTTAACTATTTCCTTTTTTATTAAATTTATTTATTAAATTTATTAATTTAATTAATTTTTTTAATTTATTAAATTCTTTTGTCAGAGGTTGTGATTTGCCTAAGGCAAACTCCAGACCCAGGTCTCTTCCTACTGAGTCACAATTGCGTGGAATTAGGAAAACCCAAGTTCAAATCTGACTTCAAACACCAATCTAGATATTTAACCCTGGGAAAGTCATTTAAACTCTATTTTCTCAGTTTCCCTCTCCCTCATCTGGCATCCCCTTCCTTCCTTCCCCCCTTTTCTTTTTCCCTTTTGCTCCTCTATTAGGCTTTCATATCCCTTTATAATCCAGCCCTCCTAACTTTCCAGTCTTATTATACCTTTCCCCATAACATGTAATCTTCCATCCAGCAACATTGACCTTCTGGCTGTTTCAGGCATTTTTTTCTAGCTGTCCAGCATACCTGGAACATGCCCTCCTCTGCTCTGATTTATTGACCTCCCAACTTTTCTTTAAGTTTCCCCTTCAAAAAATAAAAAAAGTTTCCCCTTCTACAGGAAGTCTTCCATAACACTTTTAATTCCAGGGCCTTTTCTTTGTTAATTTATTTTCCTATTTTATATATATATATATATATATATGTATATATATATACACACACACATATGTATATACATATATACACACATATATATAGACATGTATATTTGGTATTGGTTTACATGCTGATTCCCCATTAGATTATAAGCTTCTTGGGGTCAAGAACTGTCTTTTGTCTTTTTTTTTATTCTCAGCACTTATAGAGAGCACCACCTGGTACATAATAGGTGCTTAATACATGTTTATTAATTATTTGACTGATTCCTCTTCCTATTCCCCTTTTGTATAAGTTGGCTCCTAATAGTGTGGAAAACTACATAAAATGTTGGACATGACTGACTGATTAGGTTAATTAATAAATATATATGTATGTATTTATATATCCATTAGTATAAGAGGGATTGATATATCAGTAAATAAAAGTAATATGAAAACAAAATATATCAATGAAAATAAAAGCACATACATATAAGGGAAGAGGCTTTTTTTCCCCAAGGGAGGGCAAGCATGCAACTCTATTTTCTGTTTACCTTAGGGACCTAGGTCCCTCCCTTTCTAAAAAATGGCAGCAAGTGGTGTCTTGCTCTGTTCTGCATTTGGGCCATAGTATGATGGGATTTTGTTCTACCACCAATTCTGTAACTGTAGACAAAAGTCTGTTCCCATTTCCCATTGAGAGAGAGAGAGAGAGAGAGAGAGAGAGAGAGAGAGACCCTCTGCCCTGCAAAACGCAGCTGCTATTTCTGTGTGAAGCATCACACCTTGGTAATCAATAATAAGGAGATAGAGCTGCTGGACCACCTATTTCTATTAGGAACATTCAGATAGGGCTGCAAATGGCAGAGACCACGATGCTTTGTGATACTGTCCATGTGTAACATGTCTGTTGTGTATCAGAGAGGGTTTCCAACCAGATTCTCAGTCTTGTCTAAGTTATCTGCTGCAGAAACACACCGTTAATGGAGCTAATGCTTTCAATTATCAGGCACGTGTCCTGTTATGGGAACAAAGCCAAAGAAATGTAGTTTGAAGGTAGTAGAAATCTCCTGAGAGCACACATATTCCAGCAAGAGCTGTAATGATGATAGGACAACTAGAACTTTTCTCTATGGTGCTAGCATTTGATTAGACAATCAATAAATAATTACTAAGCATCTAATATTTATTAGGCAATCCAATATAAGCCATACAATACCAAAATATAGATTCAGATAAAAAGACAAAAAAAATTCCCAACAACAAAAAAACAAGATTTGATCTGAAGGAGCGTATAGTCTATCAAAAGACTACTGACAGCAGACATGCTCCCTTTGCAGCAAAGTAACAACTGAGCTTAGCGCTTATTTAGCAAAAATCATTGGTTAAAATTGGAAGGTACCATATCTTCCCCTACCCAAATATGGCACTAAGAAATGTTCTTCTCACAGTTCAGAAGGACTTATGATGAGGAATGCTTTCCACCAGAGAATCAGATGCAGATCAAAGCATACCATCTTGCACATCAGTTTATTTATCAATTTATTTGGGGGGCTTGGTTTTGTATGAGTGTGCTCTTATAACAGTGATCAGCATGGAAGTGTGTATTGCATAATATATGGTCCAGATCAAATTATTTACTATCTCTGAATGGGAAAAGGGAAAAGAGTGAGGAAGATGGCTTGGATCTTGATATGTTGAGAAATAAATATTGAAAATTATTATTACATGTAATTGACAAAATAAAATATCTGATTTTTTAAAAAAATGTTCTCTTCAACCCATTGAGAAGTAACTTCAGTGGGTTTCTGACCATCGGACTTATATCTCTTGATCTCTCCATCCCTTCCTAAAAACTGATATGAAGATGTTTTGCATTACTGATTTCAGGACACATTTTGTGACATTTGTCCTTGCTGTGAAAAAATACTAAAATTCTGTTTTGTTGAGTAGTTTTATCATCATTCAGATTTTCCTACATGAGCCATTTAAAAGATGGTAGCTTCTGGTAATAGATCAAGAAGTGTCCATTAAGACTCAAATACTGGCACTTAGTAGGCAATATCCTTGAGTTAAAGAGTCAATAAACTCTCAGGTGAAGTTTCATGTCAGCTAGGTCTAGTGGCTTTCATGCCTATCTCATTTGAGAGCAGTGAGGTGACAGTTGAAAAGAGCACTCTGGGCTTAGAGTTGGGAAGATCTGAATTCAGATTTTGTCTGGAATACCTACTAGTTTTGCACTAAGGTACCATCTCACAAATTGGCCAATAAGACAGTAAAGTGGTAAATATTGAAAGGGATGTGGCAAAATTGGGACACAAATGCATTATCAGTAGACTTGTGAACTGATCCAACGATTCTGGAGGGCAATTTGGAACAATGCCCAAAGGGCTATAAAACTGTACATACCCTTTGATCCAGTAAAACCACTCCTGGGTCTTTATCCCAAAGAGATAATAAAAAAGGGGAAAGGACTACTTGTACAAAAATATTTATGGCACCTCTTTTTGTAGTGGCAAAGAATTAGAAATTGAGGGAATGGCCATCAGTTGGGGAATGGCTGAACAAATTGTGGTACACATTGGTGATGGAATGCTACTGTATTATAAGAAATGATAAGCAAGATGATTTCCGAAAAAGCTGGAAAGTTTTGCAGGAAATGGTGCAGAGCAAAATAAACAGAACCGGGAAAACATTATACACAATAACAGCAATATTGTATAATGATTATCTGTGAAAACTTGACTACTCTCAGCAATGTGATGATCTGGGATAACCCTGAAAGTCTTATAATGGGGAATGCTATCCACTTCCAGAGAAAAAACTGTTGGAATTTTCTTTCACATCAGTGTATTTAGGGTTTTATTTTGGGGTTTTGGTTATATATGAGTGTTCTCTTACCACAATGGCCAATATGGAAGTGTGTTTTACATGACAATAAAAATACAATTAAAAAAAATACCTACTGTTGGATAAATTGTTGTCTCAGTTAGTTTCCTCATCTGTAAAATAAAGTGTGGATTTGAAAGTTCCAAAGGTTCCTTTGAGTTCTAAATCTTCAATTCTGTGATTTAAAGACTTTTTTTTTACACTCTTATCTTCTGCCTTAGAATGTATGCTAAGTATTGGTTCCAAGGCAGAAGAGTGTTAAGGGCTAGAAAATTGGGGTTAAGTGGCTTGTCCAGGGTCACACAGCTAGGAAGTGTCTGAGATCAGATTTGAACCTAGAACCTTATGCTCTAGATCTGGCTCTCTATCCACTGAGTCACCAAGATGCCCCTGATTTAAAGTTTTGTATTAGTAAGTCAATGTTACTTCTGAGTCCCAGTTTATTACCTTACAGATTAGTATAAAAGACCTAGAGCTGAAATATCCCCTCACAGGTTATTTAGTCCAACCTTGTTAATTTGCATGAAAGGAAACCAAGGACCATGGTGGTTAAATGACTTATCCAAGGGGACAGAAGTAGAATTTAAATCAAGGTCATTTGACTCGAGTTAAAACTCTTTCTACTGTTCATACTAACCCATCACCATCAAAATTTGATAGATTGTTAGATCTAGAAAGCACCCTGGAGATGATCTAATCCATGGTGTCCTAAAGAAATCCATCAACTTGCCCTCTTACGCAGCTCGGTAAGGGTATAACTGGGGCTCAAGCCCAGCTTTACTAAATTGATGTTCAATGCTACAGATGAGTATCACATCACCAGATGACTGACCCCTTACTAGTCTCCTACATAGTCTGTTCCCTGTGCTTTGGTTTTCAGCAAATGCCTGATCTTAAAGATTCTCAACATTCTCTTCATCTGCTCCCTTCCAATGAGCCTTCCTACAACAGTTTGCTTTCTCCCACAGTGTTCCTTTGACTTAGCACAACCTCCCACTCCACATCTGTTTTGCTGTTGCTTTCCTGGCCTTGAAAAATCCGATTACATCACACTTTTCCCAGAAGGTCCCTGAGATAAGGTGAAAGGGGATATAGCTAAAATGATTTGAAGATAATCAGAGAAACTTAGTGAATTTAGAGGGAAAAGTATTAAAAACTTGTCTGATTCTCTGTTGGCTTGTAGCTAAGCACTGTTTCTTCTCTCTGTGCCTATTAGTGAGTTAATAATAATATTTACTTATAGCTCAATTTAGTAAAGGACTTTGAGAAACAGGTGAAAGTAACAAAATGATAAAAAATATTTTTTGGATTAGAAATAGAAACTGAGGAAAGATCATTATCATGGGTCAGGGGCTTTTAAAACTCATTGCAATAAATTTTCTATGGCAGAGGGGTAGAGAATGGAAAAAAAACATTTTCTGACTATCAACCAAATTCTTTTTTTTTCTCCTTCATGATTTTCTAGGCTTTTGGTTGTCATTTGTCCACTGTCTCCAGTGCTTCTGAAGCTAACCTGAATTCTGTCATCTTTGAGGATTAGGACCCATGAGTCCACCAATAAAGTCATTTGGCTTGTGCCCCTAATGACTATTAATAATTTTTGCCTTCATTTTTACAATTAACATATACAGAACATAGATAGTGGTAACTACTTCAGTTTCTCCAATCTCCGAGGAAGTAGAAAATCATTCTTTCTGTTTTCCTATTCACTATTAAAAGGGGAAAAAAGAAGTTCCAGTACTTAATATAAACCTGGGAGTGGGAGAGAGGCAAGAGGTAAAAGGGAATGGCCCATCACTCAAGTAATCCCTTACAGCTGTAGGCTACAATTTTCCCCTTTAGCAGGCAGGAAGCTAGAACTTCTGCCCTCTTGTGTCTCTATTGGGCTTCTCCGCTCAGTGGGAAAGACATTATTGACTATTTCTTCTGTTAGTGGAATGAAAAGTTTTCTCTCTGGGCACAAGGGCAGGCCAAATCATGGAGAGAAATCCTTCCCATGGACACTAGTCTTCCAAACCTCTGCTTTAAACCTTCACCTTATTTCACATCTAGAGATTCATATACCTTTAAAAACAATAACAAAAACAAAAACAAAGTGAACAAATAAAACACTAACCAAACCTTCAGACTCATCCACTATACAGTACCAAAGTCATTGTAGTCCTTAGACACACATATTCTTTATTTTTTTATTGTTGTAGTTTTAATAAATATTTTTATTTTTTTAAATGTCTGCACTTCAAACTTTGTTATTGTTGTTATTTAGTCATTTTCAGTCACATTTGACTCTTTTTGACTCCATTTGGAATTTTTTTATTAGCAAAGATATTGGAGTGGTTTACCATGTCCTTTAAAAATTATTTTTGAAAATGAGAAAACTAGGCAAACATAGTTAAATGACTTGCCCAGGGTCACACAATTAGTAAATGTCTGAGGCTAGATTTGAACTCATTAAGGAAAGTCTTTCTGATCCTAGACCTGACACTTTACCACTGTGCCACCCAGATGCCCATACTACCCCTACTTTATTTTTATTTTTTAAACCCTTACCTTCTGTCTTGGAGTCAATATAGTATGTTTAGTTCCAAGGCAGAAGAGTGGTAAGGGCTAGGCAATGGGGGTCAAATGACTTGCCCAGGGTCACACAACTGGGAAGTTTCTGAGGCCAGATTTGAACCTAGGACCTCACATCTCTAGGCCTGGCTCTTAATCCACTGAGCTACCCAGCTGCCCCTTACCCCTACTTTAAAGGGGAAAAAAATCCTTTCTTTTAAAGGGTTTAAAGAATGCAGTTTGAGATTTTTTTTGAACATGGAATTTGTTTTCTTTGAGTGTCCATATTTGTTATAGTTACACAGCTAATGTAAAAAAAAAAATCTTCTTTCTTGACTTCCCATCTCTTCTTCTCTGTTGAGAAAGCAAGAATAACAAACCCCTATTAGAGTAGCTAGGTGGTGAAATGGATAGAGTGCTGGACCTAGAAGTAAGATGCTGTGGTTATTTGGTCATTTTAGTCATTCCCAATCCTTTGTGATCCCATTTGGAGTTTTCTTGGCAAAGACAATAGTGTGGCCTTCCATTTCCAAGATCAGAGTTCAAAAGTAACTTCAAATACTTACTGGTAGTTGGACTTAGGACAAGTCTATTTAACCTGTTTACCTCAAATTCTTCAACAGTAAAATGGGGATAATAATAACACATACCTCCCAGGGTTGTTCTGAGGATTAAATGAAATGTTTAAAAACATTTAGCACAATGCCAAACACATAGTAAGAGCTGTATAAATACTGGCTACTGCCATTATTATCAATTAAATTTTAATTTAGAAAAATGATCTTTTCCCTTGAAATATTTATAAACAGATAAGAATTGACAAGCCATTGTAAAAAACATGTCAACATGAGTGGCTCATTTTTTAGCATACTAAGGTCACACACATTATTTTTATCCAAATGGTTTTCTCTTCATTAAATCAGCAAAAAACTCAAGAAATGAAATAATAACCTTAAATCATATTTTCGAGGTAAACAAAAAGGGCTATTATAACCTACCAAAGATAGAGACTGTTAGAGCTTCATTTAGAGGTGTCTAAGAAGGCAGATCAGATATCTCTACATTCCAGACATAACTGATTTCAATTCCTCTCTATGATCTCCCCAATAAGTGCACATTCAGCCTTGGGTTAAAGATTTCTAGTGAAGGAAAGTTAATTTACTACTTCCTGAGAAGGACTATTCTCTTGTGGGTGACTCTAATTGTTGGAAGTTTTTCCTTAATAAACCCAAAGCTAGTCTTTTCAGTTTCTACCCATTGCTTCTAGTTTTTCCCTCTGTTGCAAAGTAGGACAAGTTTAAAGTCTCTTTCCCATGGTAACCTTTCTGGTCCTTGAAGATCATTCTCAAGTCTTCTTTGTTAAAAATTCTCAATTTCTTTAATCCTGGTAAGACTTGGTCTCCAGCCCTCTTAAGTTCCTGTCCATCATCCAGTTTCTCAATGTGCTATGCAAATTTGGTGCCTATAATTGAGAAATGAAATAGTATATAATACAGTTATCTCCCATGTTTAGGACTTTGCTTCTTTTATTGTGGCCTGAGATCACATTAAAAGGAACTAGGTGACACAATCACTAGGTTGAGAGTCAGGAACTTATCTTCTTGTGTTCAAAACTGGCCTCAGATGTTTACCAGATGTGTGACCCTAGGTTAACACTGTTGGCCTCAGTTTCCTCAATTGTAAAATGAGCTAGAAAAGGAAAAAGCAAACCACTCCAATATTTTTGCAAAGAAACCCCCCAATTGTAGTTATAAAGAGTTGGACTTGACTGGAATGACTGGACAAAAGATCACATTATATTATTTCTTTTTTTTTCTTTTGGCTGCCATTGTTACATAGTTGGCTCAACTTAAGTTTCTAGTTCGATGAAATTCTCAGAAATCATCTCACATAGTCTTGTTTTCAGATCTAACAAATAGCTTTCCTCCAATTTCAGACAGATGCTGATGATTCTCTTTGACTTTTTATCTCTCTTCTCCTTCATTCCTTCTACCATTGAGAAAAAAGGAGATAACTAATGATCTCTGAGGTTCATAAAACTCACCTGTGTTTTCAACCCTAGATTAAAGTTAAATAGACTTTTTTATCTATTTTATTAAAAGATATTTTATTTTACCAATTACTTGTAATAACATTTCTACATATGTTTTGTGAAGTTGTATGATGAATATTGTCTCTTTCCTTCCATTCCATCTCTGCTCCTGGAGCTGACTAGTCATTTGACCTGAGTTATAGAGGTATTATCATGAAAAACATTTCTATATTGATCATTTTTGTTCGAGAATGATCATATAAAACCAAAACTCAAAAACAAAAACGCAAACAAACTAAGGTGAAAATGGCATGTACCTTCATTCTGACTACAACAGTTTCTTCTCCAGAGGTGGAGAGAATTTATCGTAAGTCCCTCAAAATTGTCCTGAATCACTGTTGCTGAGAGTAGCTAAGTCTATCACAGTTGATTATTGCTCAATATTGTCGTTACTATTTACAATGTTCTCCAGGTTCTGCTTATTTCACTCTCTGTCAGTTCATGCAGGTCTTTCCAGCTCTTTCTGAAATCTTCCTGTTCATTTCTTATAGCACAATAATATACGAAGTATGAATTTTCAGTTCATTCAACCACCAAAAAATACTTATTTCAGAAATAGATCGAGGTAAAAAAACAGTTTATGCCAAGGGAATGAAAAAGTGATGATGTCTTTTATTTTGTCAGTATGATGGTAATGTAGCACTGGCTTCTGGTGGGAAGAGGAGTGTGACATTGCAGAGTTAAGTAATTCTTTAAAATAAAATCTCCATGTGACATCTACTTGGTTTATATAAGGCTGATCTGACATTAATAGAGTAAGAGGGCCTAGAGGAAATTATTTCTGTATCTACTCTTATCCAGGGTGATACCCAGGCCCTCGCCGAGAACTGACCTGCCCAGGATTGGTACTTGTGTCCTCCCCTACTTATGTGTCATCAGACTGATGGCTGTTTGGAGAGCCTCCGTGCTCAGATGATGTTTGCCCCATTTAACCAAGGGATCGGTAAAGTCAATCAGTCACAAGCTCTTAGCACAGGTCTGAGTCATCAGCTTCTTTTCTATCTCTAGCTTTTGCTGGATCAATACTCACTGCAGCGGTGTGCCTATTGACTCAGAGTCCAGGGCCATCAACCCTTCCCCCCACATTTGTCAGCTTTTAATGCATGGTAATGGGGCCATGACTGGCCTAAAATCTGATTCACCCCTACAATTAGCTGTTCTCATTTAATCAGACAGAAGTGTTCATTATCTAGGCATTTTCAGATCTTAGTCACCCATAGAAAGCAATGATACATGGAAACAAGTCTACATGAGTACAGCCTTAATAGCATTGTTCTAATATGGTCACATTTATCTGGTGACCATCAGGTACCATGCATTGTAGAGCAGAGGAATCAAACATAGCTTCATTGGGCTATATGTGGCCCACATTACTCCCAAGGGTGGCCTGTGTTCCTATTTAATTTAAATTAAATTAAATATAAATAATTAAATTAAAGGTTTATGGCTTAATTTAAAAAAGAACTCTATGTCAATATGTGACCTGCAGGGATACATCTTTATAGTTTAGTAGCTGCCATTTCTAGTTGAGTTTGACACCATTATTATACAAAATATAGAGATTACCTGGTAGTTGCATTTAGGAGGCAAAAGTATTATTAATGTTTACTATTTCATCAAACACCTGATCTTTACCATACTGTCAAGCAATAAACTAGATTTTCAATCAACTCTCAAATTATTTTAGATTTTATTCAGTAGTTTTCTTTTATATCAGTGATATTTATTCAGTTACCATTTGTTAAGAACCTACTAGGTGCTTAATAGTGAGGATAAAAGTGAAAAAAAAGTAAATAGTCACACTGACTTCAAGAACATTTCGGGGGTCATGGGTGGCACATACACAGATAAGTCAGTACATAGTAAGTTTATATAGAATCATTTCATAGTTTAGGGAGAGTAGTGCAAACTGTGAAAAACTTCATGTGGGAGATAGCATTTGGATTTAGCCTTGAAAGAAGCCAAACAGAGAAATGATAAGAAGTAGAAATGAGAAATGAGGAGATGGTGTTTTAGGTTAATAGGAGGAGGGGGAAATAAAGTCTAAGCAAGAGTCCCTGCTCAGAGAATAAGTAGGCCAGTTTGACTGAAGCTTAAAAGATTTGGAGAATAATGTGAAATAAGTTTAGAAATATAGTTTGGAGCCAGATGTTGAAAAAATTATAAAGTATCCAAAAAATCATGGGGACCCATAGGGAAATACTTTGAAGTCTCTGTACCAGGAGAAGGGCATTGTCAGAATTGTGCTTAAGAAATGAGAAATTGGTGACTTCAAGGAACATGAATTGGTGTGGCAAGGCTTTGGGATAAGGACTAAATGTTGTCTAAAAAGACCAGTTTTGGTCATATGACACATTGAAGCCAATGATATCTCAACATAGTTTAAAATTAGTGTGAAGGATTATATGGGTGTTTCTAGAGAATTCAGTTGGAGATCTAAAAAGAGGAATGCTGGGCAACCACTTGCCAGATATATTGTAAGAAGGATTTGTACTTCAAGTAGACTTGGAATAGATGACCTCTAACATCTCTTACATGTGTCTGACTTTCAATTTTGTCTCTGTAGAGTTGCAAGAAGCAATATTTTTAGAAGCAAAATAGCTTTGGACCAAGTGCCCAAATTCAGATAAAATTGTCACAATTTATTCATCTCTATTAGCTTGGTTCTTAGGTTTTAGGTAGAGAAGAATAAATGAATGAAGAGAGCATTTGTTAAATATTTTCTATGGACAAAACACAATGCTAAATGTTGGGGATACAAACAAAAAAGTAAGGAATTGTCTGCTCTTAAGGAGATCACATTCTAATAGTAGAAGGCCATTCATATAGGAGGGTTCAGCTCAGAAATGTCTGAGACTGGATTTGGACTTGGGTTTTTCTGACTTTGGTCCCTGTACTCTATTCATGGTGCCAGTATAGACACTTTAGTGCTATTTCTTTTGATAAGAACCATATCTATTCTTGAGGCTGAACCATTTTACAATGCCAAGGACTTTAGTAGAGATAATTTTTCTGGGTCCTACATAGCTATTGTTACTGAGGATTTGGGGGCTATAGCATCTTCAGAGGCATCTGTCAGGTCACATCTCCACATCTTGGGCTCAACCAAGAATCCATGGTAGTTCCCACTGGTGAGGATCCTACTCCCTTTTCTTCAAGGGTTATTTCTCTTGTCTGATGACTATATGGGGTAAGGTTTAAAGCAGAGCTGTTTATCTAGAGGGGTGCTGCTTTTTCTGGGGCACTTGGGCACAGGGTGTTGGATTGCTTCCACTGGGTGTAAGTGTCTTTGGAAGGTGGTGTTTGGAATGGTGGCAATAGCCACCATTGAGCAATCTAGCATATTCTGTTTCCTGTGTCCCAGGGCAGCTGCAACATTTAGACTGACTTGCATACTCTGTCTGTGGCAGTTGGCTGGCATTTGGCAGACAAATGTGATTTTGGGGGGGTTCTGAATTTTAGGGGATGTCTTTATGGATTGAAGAAACAGAGTCCTGACATCTCCCAGAACTGAACTTCCTGTCCCATACAGTCTTGAGGAAGTGTGCTTTTGACAATCACTCAAACAATCTCACTCTTTGTGACCTAGTGACCTGAAAGATTACCCACTCCAACTCTTTCATTTAATAGATTTTAAAAAATTTAAAATCACTCAGAACTCCTGTGACTTTTTCAGGGCAATACAAATATTAACTAGCAGTGTAAGATAAGAACTCAGGTCCTCTGCCCCTGTCCCCTGCAATGCTCTTTCTATTATTCTACTCTCAGACTCTCCTATCTCTGTTAGAAAAGGTAATATTTCCCCTCCTGTTGGTCAGGCATTAACTCTCTTGCTGAATTATATATGATATTTTGCCTGATTCCTGGGTGTCCTCAGATTCGTTTCAGTTACTAGAATGATGCAATCTCTCCCAGACATAAATATATGTATAAGCATTCTCTCAGGAATTAGTATAGCTAGTAATTGTCCCAGAATCCTGCTCTGCCTCCCCCCTTTTCTAAGTCCTTTCCACCCCATTATAGATATGGAATCAATTTGGAAATGACCTTGCATCCCAGAGTATATGAACTTGGCTTTGCTCCAGCATCTGAGCCAAGTGTACAATCTTCTGCTCCCTCCCTTTTTTTACCTCACTCTGACCTCTCCCCACTTCGTTCTATGCTTTGGTTTCCATGAAAAGGAAGGAGAGATGTTTTATTGCCAATAAATCTTCAGATGAGCAGTGCTATTAAAATACAAAGTGTTTTGACTTGAGACACGGATTCTGGGCTATAGAAGGGTTTCCATGCTGGTGCCTAGATCACTAAGCTCTTTCCTTTGGCATGAAGGAAGAACATGCCTGGCAGAAGAGCTTCAAAATAACCTTCACTAAGGAGCTTAGCTTTCACCTTGTTACTTTTGCAAAGATTAATATGCATGAGCATCTTCCAAGAGCCTCAGAAAGGATTGGTGGGGAGGGTGGAAACTAGTCATCAAAGACCCCGTCGAGAGAAGATAAGGAGGCAAAAGGAACAGCTGCTTGAATGGATGTATTAAGCCTACATTATAGCCATGGAATGACTAGGAAATACACTAATAACACCTTGTGACTGGGTAGAAAAGACACAGAGACAGGATTGGTTTTGGGGCATGAAGGATTTTCTACACCTGGGCTGGTAGAGTGAGCCCAGCAGTTGTTATGAAGAATCAGTTAAGTCCTCCTGTTCCTCCCACATTTATTTTTCCATGATCATATCTAGTACCTTTCTCAATTCCCTCTGACACAGGTGTACACAGAGTCAGGCAATCACAAACTTATTGTTAAAGCGGAAGTTTGTTTCAAAAGAAGCAAAGTTCCAGGTCCCTGATTTCAGCTTCTCCAGGCAAATTCTGGATTTTGGGGGGCCACAGGCATGGTTCAGGCTGGTTGAGCACAGAGATTGAGTTAGACTTGGACATAAGCAAGGGAGAACGAGGTGGTATCATTAGTCACTTCCTATACAGTAAATCTCAGAGCTTCCCATGCCCAGAAACACAAGAGGTGGAATTGGAAGGTGGAGGGGAGGAAAGGGTGCCATTTTCAGACCCTTCATGATACTCTCGAATGCCTTCTCTAGACTCTGTTTAGACAGAAAAATTTCACAATTTTGCATTGTGTTCTTCTTCAGAGGTGTTTCTGCTATGGTTTGTTATATCTAGGAATGCAAAGGAATTCATTGATGGCAACACTGGGCACCCACTCTTGATGGGAGCATGTGAATGTGGCAAGGTGAAAAATAGATCTAATGAAAATACTAAATGATTTGGGTGACAAGCCTAGTAACTGGTCATTGATTTTATGTTTGCCACATGGTTGGGCTGGGTGGTTAACACAGGAGAAGACAGGAATAGAATTCTAATTGATAGAGTTAGCAGAATGGCCCATCAAAATCAGGATGGTGTCCAACAGGGACAAGTGAAAGCTAGAACTGAAAGGCACTGATCTTGTCCTAGGGATGCTTCTCTCTCATAACAGATGAGTAGAGCCCCAGGGATGTGCTATTATCATCACTATATAAACAGATCAATGGCAAGGTGGAAATGGAGCCTAACCTTATAGAGGAGGTTTGGTTTGGATTGACTTTGGAGGCTGTACAGAGGAATGATAACTTCTTATCTTCCCTAAGTGAGTTGACCCATCTTTCCAAGCCACCAGAGCCCAGCTGACGTACGTATCTGGGTCAAATCTTACTGCTGATGCTAGTTATTTAAAAACACCATGCTCTTGTAAACGGCCTCTTTTCTAAAGCCATATGTTGTATCATTCTGTCTTTTGGTTGTGTTTTTTAATTATGGGCCCAATAGGACATTGATTATTGTTGTTATTATTGTAATTTTTAAAATTACATTTTCTTTGAACCATAAATCAATGGATTATCTTCCCTCAAGCCACTTCTATTTAAAGAGCCAGATCGATTTTTTCAGGATGTGCCAACAATAAATCTTTGGGTCTTTTTTTCCTCCTGAAGACTTTTGGATCAGGATTATTATGATCATTATTTATTATTTATTGAGTGCTGTCAGTGGGCTCAGCAGTATACAAATATAAATGGATAAATATCATCATCAAATCTCTTTCCAAAAGGGGCAGGTGTTTATCATGAAAGAAAGTATTTGAATTACCAAAATAATGCCCATTAGTGGTTTTCATTTCCTGGAAAATAATGTCCTTGTGGTCATTTAAGATCCCATGGCATTTTTTAAAGAAATAAGCTGGGTACTCTCATGTTTTTGGCTGGCTTCCAAGTAGGGAATTACCTTCTGGCATTCTGAAGTCACTTCTGATTGAATCGGATCACCTTTGGCTTGTCAGAATATGATAATTTTTCTTCCTTTAGCTAAACAGAATTCCAACTCTTCCCTCATGGGAGACTCTTCTACTCTCCAGACCTCTGCCTACAGGAAAGTGAGTTACCCAAGTGGTTACTTTCCTTGCCTGGTTATGGTGGACTTGCTCTGTGTACTCAGTAAAACTCTGACAAACAATAAGAAGAATTAAAGATATTATATCCCATAGAATAAAATGTTCATTTTATTATTACTTTCTTTCACTCCCACTTTGGTTTATATATAACATAGGAAATATCGATCCCTTTAAAGGTCATCCAATTTGATTCCTTCTTTTTATAGAAGTAGAAACTGAAGTCTTGAGGAGTTAAGGAATTTTGCCATAGGTCACATAGTTACTAAGTGGCAGAAACAGAATTTGAATATAAATTCTCTGAAAATTCTACTCCTTGCCCCATTATAAGGCAGAGCTTTTTCTCTGAATAGAATAAAATTCATGTAACATGGCCAGGAGAGCAACTGCAGGCATGACAAGCCAATCTTCATGCTTTGATATGTCTTACTTGCCATGAAAAACTTTGAGGAAAATGATATACCAAAATCCATGGATTATTGGGAAAAACTCATCACAAAAAGATACAAGTGACTGAACTTTTTGGTGATATTGCCTTAAGAACCCATTTACTAAGTTATGGATGAGAGTTTCATTGGCAGGCATATATGATTAAAATTACAGATATTTTGAAGTAATAACTATGGTAGAAGTATAAGAAACAGGAAAACACGACGTAGTGTCTTTCTGTTTCTGCATATGGCTGAAGTAAATCCGTTGCACTGCTCTCCTGCCAATGCAATGCTATCTCCTGCCTGCCACCATTAATAGCAGAATAGCTATTTTTCCTCTTGTTGTAGAATGAATGTTTAAATCTTTATGAAACTATACACTAAGAGTCATATTATCAACCCACTAATATTTATCCCAGGCTAATAGAAACAAAAAGAAAGGGAAAAAAAGTCAACTGGTTATTCCCAACCTTAAATTAACTGTTGACTTTAAACTTCTCACCAAATCCATATTTGTCAGAGCCACTAAGAAAAAATTAAATTTGTTATTGTATTTTTCACCAGACCACATCTCTATTACTTACTATTTGGTTCTAGGGATAATGAACTTGTAAAATACTAAAAGACTATATAACAGTTGAAACAGAAGGAAGAAATAATGGTAATAGTTGCTTGACAGATGTGAGATTGAGGATGGAAGAAGAGGTAGCTCTTGGTGAATGGCACTGTGGAAGACTTGAGGAAGGTTGAGATAAATGCTGAGTTGAGTGGGAATAGATTTGAGAGGCATAAATAAACAGATTACCTTATTGCAGTGAAGGGCCACGGTTGAAATTGTGCAACATAAATTAGTGTGGACCCATATAGAATAGTTTCATGATTTTCCCCAGCTCTGTTCAGAATCACTTGAATAAGAGTGAAGAAAGGAGATGTTGGGAGATTTGAGTTTGTCAAAAGACAAGGGACAAGGGATTCAAGTGTAAAGGATAGTGTAGTTTAACTGATTCATAAAGAGATAGAAATTGGGAAAAGAGGAGAGTATAGGTACTGGCAGAGTGAGAGTTTGGGAAAGAACTAAGCAATAAAAAGAATGGAGCTCATGTCAAGGATGAGAAATTGGGGTAAAATCAGTAATTCTTAGGGAAAGATAGTATGTTAAAAGATTATTATAAGAGAAGAAACTTTCAGAGTTCATGAACATTGAAGTAAAGTAATAGATGGTTTGTGCACATAAAAATGTTTTTGCTCTGGATTTATAATTTCATCAATGTGGAAACTCCTTCCATCTGTGCATATCAACAACTCTTTTGTAATTTATACCTTTAAAGAGTTCTTTTGTCCTTTGAAGTTAAGTGATTTTACCCATGATCACACAGTCAGTAGGTACCAGAGGCTGGATTTTAAACTAGGTTTTACTGACTCCACTATATCATGTTGTATATAATGGAGATATTGAATTTCACTTTAAAATTTTGCAGTAATCATATGCAAATTATACTTGTGACATGCATATGACCATTCAGTTGAAATGGATATATATATATATATATATATATATATATATATATATATATATATATACTGGTAACTAGGTGGTGAAGTAGATAGAGTATCAGGTGTTGAGTCAGGAAGACTCATCTTCCTGAAGTCAAATATATCCTCAGACACTCAGTTTGTGGCCCTGGGCAAGTCACTTAACCTTGTTTGCCTCAGTTTCTTTATCTGTAAAATGAGCTGGAGAAGGAAATGGTGAATCACTCCATTACCTTTGCCAAGAAAACCCCAGATGGGGTCACAAAGAGTCAGACATGAATTAAACAACTAATCAACAATATATAGTGTGAACTGTATCTGCAAAAGGGTCATGCATGTATGAATGAAATGGGATATTTATTAAATATTTCTTCTCTAGGAGTTGTTCCTATCTATAAAAGAGTTACATGAATCTTTAAGGGGGAAGAGATTATTAGAGCTGGAAGGAACTTAAAGAAAAAAAAAACTTGACCAATGCCTTCATTTTACCGATATAGAATGCAAAGTCAAGAGAGGTATAGTATTTAACATTTATCTATTTTAGTAGATACCAAGTAGAACCAAGACTGGAATTCAGATATTTTGACTATTAATTCACTTATCTTTCCCCTAGACTACTCTGTCACTATTCTTTAAATCATAGATCTGCCTAGAGATTTTCTGACCTGATCAATAGGGCTTTAAAAATGACAATTGAATGGAACAGAAAAATGCCCTAATACAACTATAAAATTAGATGTTGAAAAGGTTAATATGTATGGCATAAAAAGAAAAATAGAACCAGGGGGTTATAATAAAGTAACACGGAATAGAGTCACTAACTGTATTTTGGTCTTGTGAGATTATAAATTTAGAGGATAAAGAGACTTCAACAGCCATATATCAAGCCTCCCATTTTACAGTTGAGGAAAATGAGATCTAAAGAAATTAAAAGACTTACCCAAAGTTACAAAAGTACATCATTTCAGAGATGGGATTCAAACCCATTTCCTCTAACTCCATGTCTGGCATCCTCTCTATATATTATAAAGTCTTTCTCTCTCTTACTGGTAAATATGAAACTATGGACTCAACAAACAAACAAAAAATAAACTTTTTCATGCAATCTTCATTTCTCTTTTTCTTCTTAAATCTAGATAAATAACAGAACAAAAATCCCAACCTATAGTCTGCCAGTTTCCAAGGTAGAATGCTCAGTGTTCACAGTGAAAATTTAATCATCAGCTCTACTGAGGTAGTTTGAAATGACTCCTTTACAGTTCTTTCTCTGATGGACAGTAGTTTACTCATAAATGAGATGAACATGCAATTTTAGCTTGGGTAGATCAGAGTGATTTCATTGCTGTCACTAGTGACTGAGAGATAGCAGCAAAAGTGTAGACGTTATTCACAAGAAAAATCATTAAGAAGTGTGGAGAGGGGCTAAAGAAGCCTTTTACACCAAGAAGAAAGATCACTTCAAGCATCTGTTGGCGAAGGGGGTTCTGCACTAAAAGCCCTTCTACAGTTTCAAAAATCAACTCATCTGACAGAGCATATGAGGACCTAATGTTTGGTGCATACCTTAGAGAAATATTCAATTGAAGCATTGGAATCCTTTCCAAGAGGAATAGAGTAGACACCTAAATGATAATCCATGCACTTGAGTGTCTCTCCATCAGAGAATCACAGAGTTGAATTGGCCCTCTGGGGCCAATTAGCACAACTCATATTTGAATGAGAATTATCCCCCCAACATTTTCAGCAAGGAAACTATAGTTAGCACCTAGTTTGCCTTTCTATAGTGGTTTAAGGTACGCAAAACAGTTAGCCAATACTTCATTTCATCCTCGTAACAGCCCTGGGATGTAGGTGCTATTATTATCCCATTTTATAAATGAAAAGTGATCTGACTTACTCAGGGTCACAGAGCTAGTAAGAGTTTATCCAGGCTTCTACCTACTATGCCACCTAGCTGCCAAGGCTTTCTCAAAAACCACAATGAGGGAGAACTTAGTGCTTCCCAAGAAAAACCATTCCCCTTTTGAACAGCTCCTATCGCTATCAGGGGTAGGTGGCAGAGTGGATAGAATGCCTAGCTTTAACCTCAGATATGTACTAGCTTTGTGACCCATGACAAGTCACTTAATCCTACTTGTCTCAGTTTCCTCATTTGTAAAATGAGCTGGAGAAAGAAATGGCAAAATACAACAGGATCTTTTCCAAGAAAACCCCAAATAGAGTCAGAAGAACCTGATGACTGAAAATGACTGAACAACAGCACTACTCACAAGATTTTTCCTCAAATCTTGTTTAAATTTCTCTCTTTATTAACTCTACCTTCTGCTTCTAGTTTTGCCAAGTAGAAATAAGTCTAATCTTTCTTCCACAAGATGGTTCTTTAAGTACTTTAAAAGAGCTATAATGACCTCCCTAAGTTTTCCCTTCTCTAAGCTAATCACCCCAAGCTACTTCAAATAATCATCAGATGCTAAAGTCTTAAAGTCCTCAGTGATCTTGGTTACTTTCCTCTGGATGCTTTCCAACATAGCAGAACCCTTCCTAATATGTGGCTCCCAGAAATGAATGCATATGATAGAGGTGATATGATCAGAACAGCATAAGGATTGTCCAATAGAACTAGAACCACTTTAATCCTGATTACTACAACTGCTTTAATGTCCATTACAATCAGATTAACCTTCTTGGCTTCCATATCACACTGTTAACACACATTTTTCAGTCCATTAAGAAATCCAGGTCTTTTTCCAATTAACTGCTTTCCAGCCAAACCAAACAAACTTGATTTTTTAAAACTATCTATTTATCCACATTAAATATTACATAATTAATTTTGACTATAGAAGGCTTTTTGGATTTTTGCTGTCATCTAAAAGCAGTGCTGTCAAATTCAGAGAGAAACAGAGGCTATTAATTCATACATAAGGATCCCTATGGGCAGTATATTGATAGTTTTTAAATGAGAAATTATCAATGTTTAGTGTATCTTTAATTTATTCTGCTAAATGTTTATTTTATACTTTAATATAGATTACATCCCATTGGGAATGCTGTGGGCTGTATATACCACTACATATTTGATATCTCTAATCTAAAGTGATATCTCTAATCTAAAGCTTTGTATTATCTAAAACAATTGATAAGTATTTATGCCAGCAGCTAATAGCACACTAGATACAGTTTGGAGCTTATAATTAGGATGAACTGAGTTCAAATTTGGCTTTATTAGTTGTGTGATCTTGAGCAATTCACTTAACCTCAAGTTTTCTCAGTTTATTCAATTATAAAATGGGAATGATAATAGTACCTACCTCACAGGATTAAGGAACCAATGAAATAATATTTGTAAAAACACTTGGAGCACTTAGAAGGTACTATGAAAATGCTTATTCCTTTATTATCTTCTTCTTTTATGCCTTTATTCAAGTTACTAATAAAAAAAAAGAAAAAATTGACATTCCTGGAACATTCAAGTGGAAACCCCCTATGCAGTTGACATTGAAAAATTAATGACTGCTTTTTGTTTCATTCAACCAGGTTTAAATCTAACATACTGGGCTATGGTCAAGTCCACATAGCTCTATATTTTCTTTGAAAATAGCATAAATGTCATTATTTCTAAATCTAGGCAAGGAAAAAAATATAGGATTTCCCCCAATTTTGTTACCCTATGAAAAAAGGAAATGGCATTAATCTAGCATAAACCATTTTGTTATGAAGTTACTATGGCCTTTTGTGAATATAGCTTGCTTTTTTATGCCTTGCTAGCAATTTGTTAAGAATAATTTTACATGTGATACCCAGTGGAATCGCGCATCGGCTAGGGGAGAGGAGGGGGGGAGGAAAAGAAAATGATCTTTGTCTCCAATGAATAATGTTTGGAAATGACCAAATAAAATAATGTTAAATAAGAATAATTTTAATAATAATTTCCAGAATTTTCCCAGCAATTAGTCAAGTTCACTGGAATATAGCTTCAGAATTCTATTAACTTATCTTTATTTTTACATATTGAGACATTTGTTAATTTGTTAATCCAATACTACAACTTTTAACCATCATTTATGACCTTTCAAGGATCACTGAGAATAGTAGTAATCAGAGTTATATTGTTATCAACTGCCAAATAGTACTTTTTTTGTTCTGTCCTTTGAAATCTATGGTGGGGGTGGGGTGGGGGAATCCCTTAAGAATAACTGAGTGGCTCTGCTTCCTTTCTTTTTTAAAATTTTACTTAATTAGTCAATTTAGAATATTTTTCCTTGGTTACAAAAATCATGTTCTTTCCCTCTTCTCTCTCCACCACCTCCCATAGCCAGTGGACAATCCAATGGATTTTACATATGTCCTTGATCAAAACCTATTTCCATGTTGTTGATGTTTGAACTAGGGTGATCATTTAGAGTCTACATCCCTAACCATATCACCATTGACCCATGTGATCAAGTAGTTGTTTTTCTTCTGTGTTTCTGCTCCCACAGTTTTTCCTCTGGATGTGGATAGAGTCCTTTCTTGTAAATCCCTCCAAATTGTCCTGGGTCATTGCCCTGCTACTAATAGAGACATCCATTACATTCGATTATACCACAGTGTATCAGTCTCTGTGTACAATACTCTCCTGGTTCTGTTCCTTTTACTCTGTATCAATTCCCGAAGGTCGTTCCAGTTCACATGGATTTCCTCCAGTTCATTGTTCTGTTAGGCATAATAGTATTTATTCCTTCACCAACAGATACCACAGTTTGTTCAGCCATTCCCTAATTGAAGGGCATCCCCTCATTTTCCAATTTTTTGCCACCACAAAGAGCACAGCTATGAATATTCTTGTATGAGTCTTTTTCCTTATTATTTCTTTGGGGTATAAATCCAGCAGTGCTATGGCTGTATCAAAGGGAAGACAGTCATTTAGTGCCCTTTGGGCAGAGTTCCAAATTTCTGCCTCCTTTTTCTTATTGGTTAACATCATTCTTTTCTTATAGACCAGTTATCCTCTCCCTTCTTTAATTCCTCTCTTTTTGAAAACACATATTATAAAATATTTAGATAAAGAAAGAGGAATGAATAACCAAAATAATATGCAATTGTAAGAAAAAAACCTATTGATCCCAAGCCAGTTGAAGAATATAGATAAAGGTTTTCTAAAAGAGATAAAATTTCTACAGACACAAAAATAGACATAATCCTCCTGGGTATTTGCTAGAGGTTTCACGGCAAAGTAAGGATCAGAAAAAAAAAAATTAATTTGACCTTACTGACTGAAATTAGAAGAAATACTGATTGACCATTGAACAACAAACATCATTTGAACCAACAAAAAGGAACTGGTTGTTAACATAATGTAAAATACTAAATAGGAAACTTAGATGAAAATTACTATGTTGTTTTGTCCATGGTGGCCACTCTATTTTATGTAAATGGAGAAAGAACAATAGACAAATTCAAATATGTGCTTCATAGGAGGAGTTCCTGATGTTTTTGAGGATGAGGTCTCTGTTTAAAAAAATGTTGCATACTCCCACACACACTTGAGAGTAGTAGAAATATTATTAATATCTATTGACTGAAAAAAAACCATGACAAAAATCTGCAGTGAATTTTATAACACTCGAGTAAATTCATATTCCATTAACTACAACAGCATTTTCATAACTTGTAAGATAGATACATAAGTGCAAAAAAGTATTATTTAGTCTATGAAAAGTAGTTTTACATATTTATTATAGTAAGTCATATTTTGTTAGAGGGCAATAAATCTTGAAATGTGAATTCTAAGTTTTCATAAGAACTTAGAGGTCCTCCTTTAACTGTACTTATGAATAGAATATCACACTTCAAGTCTGAAGAACCTAGACACAAATTTGGCTTCAGACACTTCCTAGCTCTATAACCCTGGCCAATCACTTAACCGTTTTTGCTAGTCCTTGCCCTGATGTCTTGGAGTTGCTGGTAAGACAGAAGGTAAAGTTTTCTTTTTTAAAAAAAGAACTACAGCTTAACAGGAACCATTAAATATTTCTCAAAATTGCTCTGTACTACAGACTTTTTAGATGTCTTTACCCCACAGACTGTTAATCATCATTTTAGTCTTTAAGAAATGAGATCTAGAAAACTGGAAATAGTTTTAAGCATGAGTTTTTGTCCAGAAATTATGTATAAGGTTGCTCAAAAGAGATATGAACATTTTAAAAGCAATGTTTTGTCTATATTATTGTGAATTATCCTGGTAAGAATAAAAAGGGAATCCATATAAATAAACTGATATAGTTGCAAAGGGAGCTCTTAGATATATTCTGATTTTTTAAGGATCGGTATAAATGATGGTCATACAAGCAATGAAAAGGTCAAAATATTAGACATGATTATAAGAATATTTATAGGAAAGTTGAGAATGAACAGAGCTTTTCAAAACAACACAAGGACAATAAAAATAACAAGTAAAGGGCCAATTACTTGGGAAAGATGATTGAAAACTATGCAGTTGATAGAGTGAAATTTAAACTCCTACCTTTTAGCCAAAAATAACATAACTTAATATGAAACCATATTGACTCATTAAGAGAATTCTCATGCTCAAAAATGGTGTGATGTAGGAGAGAGAATAAGAGAATATTGAGCATCTATAAATGAGTTTTAATAATGACATCATAAATTTAAAGCTGAAGAGCAACCTCTGAAGTTATCTTGTTTCTTTTTTTCATCATTTTTACAGAAGAAAATAAGGCCTTGAAAAGTTAAGTAAGTTGTGCAAGGTCACATTTGTAGTATCAGAGGCAGGATATCAACTTAGCCTGAATCTAGAACTAGTGATTATTTGAAAATATTTTCACATTGAAAATTAAAATGTGTTATCCAGAAGAACTTTCAAATATGATTTTTAAACCATTATAGATTTTCAGTGGGGCAGTGGTACAGTGGATAGAGTGATGGACCTTGGGTCAGGAAGACTCACATTCCTAAGTTCAAATCTGGCCTTAAACACTTATTAGTCATGTGGTTCTAGCAAGTCAGTTAACCCTCTTGACTTTAGTTTTGTCAAATGTAAAATGAGTTGGAGGAGGAAATGGCTAACCATTCCAGAATTACTGCCAAGAAAACCCTAAATGGAGTCACAAAGGGTAGAACACAATTGAAATGACTGAACCACAAGGATTTTCAGTAATCATAGTTTGTAGTAGGCAAATTTCTTCCTGATTTTCAAAACTAAGAAGCTGAATTTTGCAAGCCACACACACAGAGGTAACAACAATTACCAATAAATTCTGATCTGAATTAAGAAATAGATAGTTTTTAAGCATTTAGATTTAGAAATGATAGCTGTGATGAGTAGGGGTCAGTTTTGGTTCCCAGAGTAACCCATCTTTCCAAGCCTAGGGCATTACAGACTCTTGTGAAAGTAACCTCATTTCTTTACTGCTCAGGGTTTATAGACTACAATTCAGGGGAATGCTATCAGCATAGTGTATCAAAGCATTTGAGGATATAGCTAACATCCTGATAGCCTTGTGAATAAAATAAGAAAATGTACCTAGATGGTAGCATGGTTGGCAGGATTCAAAGCTAGTTAAAAATTCTAGCCCAACATATGAATTAGACCTAAAATCAGAAATCCTAAATTTTAATCTTAACCCAGACCCTGAATAGTCTGATGACTTTGGCTTCATGTGTAGAATTCAGGGGATTAATTTCCTTTCAGTGCTAAGCCTGTTTTTCTTTACTTTATATAATGTGCTTACACCCAGTGGAAATAACCTTACATTTTGAAGAAAATAGATAATAGACTTCTTTCTGAGATTGTTGATGTTCTAATTGAGTTTGAATGATGCTTTACATTCTTCTACATTTGGCAGGACTGATTGGCTAAGATCTGTCTTCTGCCAAAAAAAAAAAAAAAAACCAAAGTACATGTAGGAGCCATAATTTATGATACATGGGCATCCTTATTGCAATCCCAGTAATTTCATATTTGGTAGACCTGTGACTTAATATAGTAAAAATACATGATCGCTGATGCTCTTTCTAAATTTAAATGCATTATTCTTTGGTTCTTTCACCAATTCAAATGAAATTCCATAAATTTCTTGTTATCTTGTATAATCTTTATTTATCTTTTACCCCAGCTCCTCAACAAGAGTCCTACCTAAAGCACCAGAACCCTTATCCACTTTCCTTTAATGCATTGGAGATACCAGAGACCCCTCAAATTGCCCATCTTTTGCCGCTATTCTTAATCCATGAGCTGCCAATCTCCTCTTCTAGTCATACATGACCTTGCTAATATATCCCATGATTTTGCTTCACCAGGAGAATGTCCATGCTCCAAGGACAATGTGGTAAAGGTGCAGATCTCTGAAAGCACAGTTTGTCAAATATAATCCAGTCTGGTCTCTTTCTCCCATGCCATTTCAGGGCCAGTTCATACATATCTTGCAAGAACATAAAAGATTAAGGAGTTTAAGCATATGCTTGACATCTTTGGTCAGCATTAGTAGATTTCATTTTTTCCCCAAGTGGCATTTCTATGACGGTGTAGTACTGTGTTAAATCTCTTTCTTCACTTCATCTCAACTGCCATTTTATATAAGCAAACATCAGAGTTCCATAGGAAATGATAACTCCAAGGTGCCTCTATGCCCTTTTTGATAAACATTGATTCCATCTCATTCCCTCCTCCTTCTGTCATTCACGACAACCCTGTGTATACAGTAATTGTGTTTGGGATATTCTGCCTTACAAGGTGGATCTAAAGCCATGTGCAGTCTGTTCCTAGCTAGACTCTACAGGGAAATTTTAGATATGTTGAATTGATGATGGCTTTGAGCAAATTCCCAGCTGGTCAGATGTCTGTTTGGACTGGAGCACTCTGGTTGAAAATTCATTAGGATCTTTTGTGTTTACTTCTGTCTGTCGGATTATATCTTTATTGATCCTGCCTGTCTATGACCAATGGGAAATATGTGGAAGTGATGAAGCCCTTTGGAAGAGAAGTTTATAATCTGGTACAGACAAAGCCAGGTTCCCCTAGGGGAGAAGTATGAAGCATCTGTGTGCCATCCATTCAATTCAAGGCAGCCCTCACTCCTTGTTCTCTCTGTTTTATTAGAGATGTTCAATTACCCTAGCTGCAAGCAGACCCCAAGGACAGGTCCAAAGTAACTAAGACTTTGCCCCACTCAGACAAGTGGCTCACTTGGGAATCTATCATGAGCAAGTTAGAGGTTCTACCCAGTGAATGGCCTCAATTTTTTTTTCAGCAAGTTAGAATTGTGTTGTCTATCAAAGGGGGAAAACTTTCAAAGTATAGAGAATAATGACAGGAAGTGAATCCGAGTATAGAACTGGCTGTAAGGAAGTAAGTGATATCTATGTGATATGTGCCAGTGTCTTGGCATTCTTTGAATATGAGTCAAGAGTGTTGGCTAGGTGGCACAATATATGTAAGATCAGGTCTGGAGTTGGGAGGACCTGAGATCAAATTTGGCCTCAGACACTTCCCCTCTAATGACTGTGATCCTGAGCAAGTCAATCTCATTTACCTAATCCCTGTCCTTCTGTCTTAGAATTGTTATTAGGGCATGAAAGTAAAGGGAAGAGAAAAGAAAAGAGTAGAAAAGAAAAGAACAGAACAGAAAAGGAAAGAAAGGAAAAGAAAGGGAAAGAAAAGAAAAGAAGCCAAGAGCCTATAAATGCTCTCTCTGGTCTGAAGACAAGAAAATGCCCAAGGTCTATGTTCTAATATCCATAATACAATAATCACCAAGGAAAAATTAAAATGGTTTTATATTACTCAGATGAGTCCAGAATTTTAATTCTGAAAGAAAGCAGCTCTTTCCCACAGTAAAAAATAATGATGAATGGGGAGTAGAAGAGTGAAAAGAAAAATGTCTATGTCCTTGAACTTCCATTTAAATTATCCAGAATTGGAAATTCCTAAGCTATTTTGACCAGTATTTTCCAACCACTGACCAACACATATATGCATTTTTATTGGTCCAGAAAAAATGTATTATAAAAACTTTCTAATTCTTAACTTAAACAATACCTAAAGTCCTCCTACCTTCAGCTTTCTAGTTCCATGTTCTTGGCCCATATCTATCAGTCTAATGAAAGTCTTAGAGAGTGGTATGCTGCATGATAGAGAGCTTGGATAGTTTATTAGCTATACCATTGTTTGTGTTGGGAAATACTAATGTAAACAGATAATCTCAGTCCAAATGCAACATGCTTCCTCTCAATTTTCTAATATTTCCTTCTGTGAATCTGGGAAGTATGACTTAATAGCAAGTATCATGGCTCACACATATTAGTTCATTTTGTATTTACAATAACATGGGAAGTAGGTAGTATTATTATTATTTTTATTCTCATTTTTAAAATGGGAAACCTGAGACAGAGGAGTTGAGATACTTGCCCATGGTCACACAACTAGAAAATATCTGAAACTAGATTTGAACTCTGATCTTCCTATATTCATTTCCAGTTCTCTATCTACTTTGCCATCTAGATACCTCAATTTTCATTAGAAGTAGTCAATAGTGAAAAGAAAGATCATGTAAATTTACAATCCTGAATTTTCTGCCTTGTTCCCCCACCCAGGTTTATTTATTAATGTTTTCATACAAATGCATTTTTAAAGCAAGCAAGAACCTTGTTTTCTGCCTCCTGTATCCATGACCTGTTCTTATTATCTTCCCACACAAGAATAATCCCAAACTAATTTGTTTTTAAATCTTCTATGGGAGAAAAATGGTATTTTCTCTTTTTTTCTCCCTTTTTTCTTGAATTAGCCTTGAGGCATCAAACGTTGCCATGGAGTCCCTACTTGGCAGGCAGAGTTTAGCCCCTTTCCCCAGTCTATCTGGGAAATTAAATGTCCCATTTACTTGGACTCTGACAATTTCTATGTAATTATAAAATGATTCCATTCCAAGTAGTGGACTTTCACAGGAAGTACCAGAAGTAAAAAGTGAAGATAGAGTTAGAAACAATACAAAAAGAAATAAAACTTTCTCTGATTTTTAGTAATGCCAGTTCATAGGATAATAGACTTATAATTGGAAGGAAACTCAGAAACTATACCATTTAATGCCTCTCCATTTTTTGATGATAAAACTGAGGCACAGGGAAGTTAGGTGTTTTGTTCATTAGTATAAATCAGAGGTGATGATTGGAATGTAGACCCTCTTACTCCAAAGCCAATAGACTCTCCTATGCCAAGCTACCTTCCCTGAAGCCCTTTTTTCTAGAGGAAAGTGACTGTGCTCATGCAATTATTATTTTTTTCGAGCTCAGCCCATGGCTACTCACAAATATTCACAATGAAAGGTTTTATGACAATAATAACAGTGTCAAACAAAGCCTTTTTTTTCATTCTGGAGTGGTGACATTTCTCCTATATTCTATGTCATGTCATGGGAGAGGGAGAAAATATATTTGAGGGCAAATAGTGTCTTCCATAAGCATCGTTTGTTCTTCAGCAAACATCACAGGCATTGGGCTTTCAGCTTGAGTAATATGGTTTTGGAGCAAGTTTTCCATTGACTACTGCAGATGGCTGTGATATTTCATATTACCCAGCATGTTGACAGGAGGCCGTGGTGTCCAGCTGGTTTTTGGAAGTGGCCAAAAATCATTTTGAGCCAAGTCTGGTGACTAAGGCGG
This sequence comes from Monodelphis domestica, assembly GCF_027887165.1. NCBI lineage: Eukaryota > Metazoa > Chordata > Mammalia > Didelphimorphia > Didelphidae > Monodelphis > Monodelphis domestica. The sequence continues at coordinate 285,673,127 of NC_077230.1, read as the reverse complement.
GTGGTCAAGCTGGGTAACACCATTTTTAGTTCAAAATGAGGTATAATTATAACATAATGAGAATGATTTTCTCATGTCTTTGTAAATTGATGACAACTTCAGAAAAAAAAGAATTCCAGAAATGTTTTGAGCAATGATAACCACTTTGGGATAAGTATATAGTCCCCAAGGACTACTAGGAAGGACAATATTCAGTGATTCCCCAATCCAAAATTCAAAATTCTTTACCAAGCATTTAGTGCCCTTTATCAGTTGGTTCAAACTTCATAGTGAGCAGACAAACTATATTATTTACTATTACCCAAATTAATCCTATAATTTCTTGCCTCTTCTTCCTACTGAATCCCACTTCATTTTGTTGTTGTTGTTGTTGAAATCTTCCCTTTCTATTAGGACTCAGTTAATATGTTTATAATATCCCTGTGATCAAAAAGTAATGTTTCCTTCCTTGAAGATCACAATAAATCCCTATTTTCCTTTATATTTATATTGTAGTCTGTGCCCACTCCATCTGATGAGATGATAATCTTGAGAATAGGCACCATATTTTATTTGTTTTTGAACACTTAACACCTACATACAAGGTACCTTACAGATGGGCACTCTGTGAATACATGATGACTTTGAATTTTAATTTAGATAACTAAGTTCTGACATGTATCAGAAAAAAATTCCTCATATTATGCTGAATTTTTTTTGTCCAAGTCTTACCAGTAGATATTGAATATGGCACAATTTGCCTTCTCCTCACTCCCATCTCAATTTTCACATCTGTAAAATGGGAATTAAAATGACCTTTCCCCAGATATTCCTCTTGGGAATAATAAGATAAGCTGATATGAATGAACTGATCTGAGTTCCTCTGATGAAAAAGCATTGTATTAACTGAAGAAAGGATTGTTTCATTATGAAAGAAAAACTGTACTGAATGTTAGAGGATACAAATGAAGTACAGTATTTTCTCTTCCCTTTTCTCTCTCTGAAACCATTGAATTTTCACAGTAGCTTTTACTCTTCATGTTATTTCCTGCATGCACAATGGATCTCTAATTTCTCTCTCCTATTTTTTCTATTGAGAGGCCATTTTTGTCCTTCCTATTGTGATCTCTATTGTTGTGTGTTTTTTACCCTATCCATGATTGGCTGGAGCACACCACTGCTCACAGAGGGTCCCTGCTGACATAGTGAAATAAAGTCAGAAAGCTGTATTAATTTAAATGGCTTTTCTTCACATTTAGGGCTGCTATTATGGTGTTGATGGTTGGTAATAAAAGACCTTTTAGTGTGGGAAATCAAATAATCTTATACAAACACCAATGTGCTTGGACAGTGATTATCCTAATGTAATTGGAGAATGAACTCTGATTATGGGTGTCGGTTCTTGCCTTTCTTAAAGCATTTTCAGGCTAATCCACTGACTAGATTGATACCTCCCCTCTGTAAGCTATGTAGTTTATCATTAGTTCTGGTGTGGTTCCTTAAAATTGACTTCCATGTGCCCTGGACTCTATGGAGTACAAACTCAAGAATTATAGAGGCCCACAAGTTCCATTATTAAAAGAATTTCCTTACAGCCAGAAGTGGTATAATCAAAAGAAAAAAGGAAAAAATTTTAAAAAGAAAAAGAAAATTGGAGATGACTAGAAAGGAAAATTTCTATATGGAAAGATCTACTTATCTCACTATGATTTAGGGTCCTTAGAGAAGTTATGGAAACCACATGATTTGAGATATTTAAACCTGATCTGGAAAATATCCATTTGGGGAACCCTTCTGTTTGTGTCAAAAGGACAGTGATTTAATTGGCTAGGAGTTTTCCCATTGATTCTGAATAAACTCCATTGGCTGTACTAAAGAATATATGGTTAAAGATATATTTGTTGAGATTTAATAACTCTATAATCAATACATCCACTTTGAGTAACTGACTAGTCTTTAATAGAAAGTCACTGACCTATTGAATTAAAGGAAAGTTCCCTGTCTTAATTACTTTTAGTACAACACAGTTAATTTAATGGGCTTGGGTTTATAGATTGATCATGGCGATTTTTAATGTGTACAAAAGTGACAAACCAATAATGCCTATGCCTGTGCAAGGACAGTCTCTTGTTGGAATGAATTAGATTGGAATATATCTTATAACCCAAAACATCTGAGCTACTGAATCTGGGTCACAACTGTTACTTACTATTATTCTCCTTTTATTATTAGTTCATAATTAGCAACAGCTTTTCTACCTTACTATTAAACAAATAAACACACAAAAAATAAAGAAGGAAAAAAAATCAGATACTCCTCTACAGAACGAGGCAAACAAATACAAGACTGATTTCACACTACAAAGACAAGTGGTTCCAGGAAAGGGTCATAGCTATACCTGTCAGACTTTTGGCTCTACCAGAGCCCATAGAGGTCATCAAACCTATCCCTCTCATTTTACAAATGAGTTGAGGCCCAGTGACATAAAGACGCTTACCAACACACAGGTAATTAACATAGCCATCATGTAAACCCAGAGCCTCCAAATCCATTGCTATGAGAGTTTATCAATCATTTACAAGAGTAATAGAGGCAGTGATTTGCTAGGGCCAGCTCAAACAGGCTTCCAGAGCCAATTGTCAACTTTTCCTTATGAGTGTTGCCACTCAAGAAATCAATAAAAGTTACAAATCAGGGATTTATTTATTGTTCTGTTGATTACTAGACCTAAGAAAGAGAAGAAAATGTTAAAAATTCAAATTATACTAAAAATATGTCCTGTGTATATATATTTTTCAACTATTAAACTTTACCAAAATAATGCTTGCTCAGCTCATACCATCTCTCAATTTGAAGGGTACTAAGCAGTTTAACTTCTAGAAGAATTTTGATAACAATAGGAAAATTCCTTGAAAAAACTATGAAATATGATAGACATTCTGAAACTGGAAGTTTGCTAACCACATAGTAAAGAAGAGACAATGGCTTCAGAAGCATTTAAAAAGGGCTGTCAGCATCAGCTGACTCCTTGTTTGTTTCATTCGATTCTGGATTATCTTTGTGACTCTTTCTCTGGAAAAGCATACCAAATGAATCCGGAAGTTATAGTTCAAGATGGGTATGGAGAATAATGCATCATCAGTGCCCTGAGGGTCAAGGAATAACTATTGGAAGGACTCTGACTCAGTGGAATCAGAGATGAGGGTTCATTTGGTAATGGTGCCACTTGTGGACATAAACTTGGTGGGACCATGATATATATTTAGGAACTGAGCTAAGTTGAGCATACTTCCCCAGAAATTGCGATGTCATAGGAGAGAATATGTTGCTAAGGTCTGTATATAGAAATATTTGTATATTTGTTTTTGCTATATCTTTGAAGTAAATATATCTTTGAAAAAGCTAAGTGGTTAAATAGAACTAGAACACTAACTACTAGTGCATAACAGAGGATACATCAGTTGGGCTTTGAGCCAATTGTTGTTTTAATCATTTTCTGACTCTTCCTAACCTCATTTGAGGTTTCCTTGGCAGAGATAGTAGAGTTATTTGTCATCTCCTTTCCCAGCTCATTTTACAAATGAGGAAACTGAGACTAACAGGGTTAAGTGACTAGTTCAGGATCACATGGCTAGGATGCCAGATTTGAACTTGGGGAGATTAGTCTTTATGACTCCAAGCCTGGTATTCTATCCATTGCACCACTATCTTAGCTTTTAGCCAAAAGCAATAGGGAAAGTCACTCTAAACCATTGGAACCCTAATGGGAGATATAATTCACTTGACCCAGAAGAGTTAGCCAGAGCAAACACACTTCATGAACACAAAAGAACACACATAAACACATTTACAAGAGTTTGCCTTCAAATTCTCTGCCTTCAAATTCAATGTTCTTTCCACAGCATGACTCTGCTGTATTGTGGATTAAAAAAGCAAACAAAAAACCCAAACAATTTGAAATTAATGGAAAATAAGGACCTTTATTAAGTGAATGGATATATATAGAGAGCACAGTCCTACTCTGGGAGATGTTTTAAGAGATTTTCTTTTTGTTCCTTCCCTCCCTTCCCCTCCCCTCCCTTTCTTTTCCCTTCCCTTTCCTCTCCTTTTCTTTCCTTCCTTTTCCTTCCTTTCTCCCTTTCTTCCCAATAGCACATGCTCTCTGCTTCATAATCTGTACACTTAATTTTAGAAATTATCATTGTGGTCACCTATTATGAAATACATTTAGGTATAGAAAATTCTTGTCTCAAATTTTTGTATTAGGTAGTATAAACATTGTTTTCCATTTTGACATCTGGAAAAAAAATCTGAAAGAGTTCAAGTGACTTGTGAAAGGTTAAACTGTGATTTGGTGTTGGAATAGAGTCTAGAACCCAAATCTTCCGATATCAAGACCAGTCTCCTTACCACAACTTATGGAGCTTCTCCCAAGTACATTCCTATATTGGTATTTGGATATTACATGCCTTTCAGGTATTCAAATCTTCCTGATCTTAGACTTAACACTCAGTGCACTTAGCTGACTGACTACCGCACACATGCTTTTAACTTTTGTGATATTATATCATTAAAAATCATGGATGCATTATAACTGCCCCTCCCCTTAAATTTTCAAAGCCTTGTAAAATCATTAGGGTTATCAACCACTTGTAACATGTAGAGTCTTATTCATGTGGTATTAACTGTCCTATATAAATATAATTTTACCCAGCATTTTCCTGAAACCATTTACACTATTGTTCATGTCAGTTTCATGTTCTCAATATAGTCGAAGTGATTTGAGAGCAAGAACCAACCTTTCTGCTTTTTTTAGTATCCTTTTCCCCCTCTCTCCTATATGCACAAAATAGAATATCATCTATTTATCATTATTCAAATGCTTCTTGAATAAATTAGTGATGTGAGCCTTACCCTTGATAGAGGTTTCCTAATTTGCATACAAGTCCATAAGATTTGACCCCTGTAATTTCACTTCTTTCATCTCAGGTTCCCTTTATTTTCCTGACCTAGATGAGCAACAAAAAGGCTTCCATTTTTAACCTAAATGATACATATGTACCATTTAGGTAATATTGCAAAATTTTCAAAGTATTTAACAATTTCTATATTTGGTCCTCACAACAACCCTTTACAGTGATCTATTATCACCCTTATGTGAAAGGTGATGAAACTAAGGCTGATAGAAGCTAAGCGATTTGCCCAGTCACACAACTAAGTAAACATTTGAAGTCAAATTTGAATCCAGCTTCCTGATTCCAGATCCAGAACTCCATCCACTGGACTACCTAGCTTCCTAGACAGAGCAGGGTTAAAAAAAAAAACAACACAATTTTCCAAGATAATTTAAGGAAAAAGTGACACCAAACACATGAAATTGTAATGCTTCTGATCAAAGACTCATTTCATAAAATGTTAGTTAGGAAAAGACACCAGAGGTCACTTAGTTCAATTTCTAACCAAAGCATAAACTGTGATGCTCAAGTTTACAAAAGTAAAGAATTATTATTTTTTTAAATCCTCTCCGATCTTTTTTGCTAGGCAGAACTAGCTTGCCCTTCTTTAACCTTTCTAAAGACCCACCTTACTCCTCCCAAATCAGTAGAGAATAAGGCGAGAGAAGGTCACAGAAAGTTATGTTGGCAACATCTTGACTGTCAATTGGGACAATGGATACTGATGACCAATCTGCGTCTAGGAAGTCTCCCAGCTGACCTTTCTTGGGGTAAATTACACACCATACAGCCTGATGGACACAGTGGCACTCCAGGATCAAGGGAGGAGGGGAAAAACACAGCAGTAGAAGATCTTTTGTATTACTTTTCAAATCTGTAATCAGAAGCAAGGCATATATAGTAGCTAGATGATATTTAATTGTTCCCAACCTGCAAGAATACCAGATTTCAGAAAAGTGCCCAATACCTCCATGAAAATAAAGCAAAATCTCTTCTTGCCTTAGAATTCAGTCTTTATGAGGTCCTGTGGCAAAATAGATTCCAGCATCTGATAGCCAGCTTGCTAATGATGAACCTGTCCAAAATTAGCTATTTGATCCTTGGATAACAGATATGCATCCCAGTGAAAAGTTTATTTCTGTTGTTCAGTTATTTTCAATCAATGCTCAACTCTTTGTAAACCCATTTGGAGTTTTCTTGGCAAAGATCCTCTAGTGGTTGGCCATTTCTTCCTCTAGTTGATTTTACAGCTGAGGAAATTGAAACAAATAAGGTTAAGTGACTTGCCCAGGATCACTTGGCTAGTAAATATTTGAACTCAGATTTGAACTCAGGAAGATGAGGCTTCCTGACTCCAGCCCAGCATATTTATTCACTGTGTGATTTAGCTGCTCTGGAGATTGCACAGAGACTTGGACTGGAATAGATATATTCAGAGTCCAGAATGCTAACCATTACCCTGAAACCTAGCTAATATCTGTCAAATAAAGAACTTGAACACAGGTTTTCCTGGCGTTGAGGCCAGTTCTCTATAAGATCACACTGCCTCTGTAATGAAATAATATTAATATTAAAAGTACATTGATTATATACCTTATGATCTCAGCACTAAAATGAAAACCTAAATGATTAATAAGGCCAAGATAGGAAGAGAATAATTATAATAGTTGGAGTATGTGCTTCTTTCATATTTAAACTTAGCAGAAGTTATGGGACAGAACAGAATATTAGAAAATTAGTTATGATATAATTTTTATGATAATTGAATTAGAATTTTGAATGAATGAAGCATTTATTTAATGCTTACTATATACTATGTATAAGCATTAAGAAATGAAAACAGGGTTTATTCTCAAGAAGTTCATATTTGTATGGGGAAGACAACACATAAGAAAGGTTTCAATTGCAAATCAGTGGAAGAAGTTCCATAGTTCTTAGGTGGTAACAGTAGAGCATGTATTAAAACATCTTATAAAACATCTTTTCCATTGATAACATCAAACTAGTTTCTGCTATTTAACCATTTGAAAGTGCTAGACTTTGGTGACAAGAACCTTATTTTCTGAATCCCTTGAAGCTATGACTATAGCACTTAAAGGAGCTGTTGCCAGGCTGCATCTCCACAGGGTAGCTTCCCAAGATGAAGTAGGAGAGCCCTGAACTAGAAATATAACTATTCCCAAGGCTTTTGAATACAGATTCCTTTGCTATCTCCAGCATGGTGGTCAAAGTGGTGAGGGTTATTTGACTTTCCTGGCATATACTTCCTCCTGTCTCTCTTTCAGGATGCCTTATTGCTTCAGTTAGGTTGACTTGCTTATCCTTCTTGTGTTAGTTACTTTGTTAGCAATTGGTGGGAATGGTTGGTTCTTTCTTCACAAGAGTTGCCTCCCTGGAAGATGGCTATGATCCCCGAGTTGGAAGCAGGAATGGGATTCTAGGGAGGAAAATTCCACCATTCCCAGGGCTCTTGTGTCTATCTGCTAACTGATAGGATGTTGAAGGGATCTCCCTTAAATAGCATTGTTACAAGTTAGTGCATAAAGAACCCACAAAGCTATGCAGAAATGCAGGAACATAAAATAATATTTCCCCCAATTACATGTAAAAACAATTTCTAATATTCATTTAAAATTTTTTTGAGTTCCAAATTCTCTCCCTCCTCCCTCTTTCTCTACCCTCTCTGAGTTGGTAAGCAATCTGATATAGACTTTACATGTGTGATCCTGTGAAACATTTTTCCATATTAGTCACTTTGTGGAAGAGATCTCAAACAAAAAATGATGTAATAAAGTGAAATATAGTAAGTTTTGGTCTGCATTCAGACTCCATCAGTTCTTTTTCCAGGGGTGGATGATATTTTTCAACATTAGTCTTTGAGTTAGAAATTTCTGGAATCTTTAAAAAAATACATTTTTGGTAGATCATCATTATAGCAAAAATAATAACTAATAAGAAAAAATAGAACAGAGTAAATATAGACCAAATAATGTTATTCTAATTAATAAATATGTCAAATAAATATCAGAGAAACCTTGATCCTATTCTTAATAAAATTTATATTATATTAATTCAAATCATTAGCCAATATAAAAAATCTATATGATACATCAAAAGCAATTTTTAGAGGAAAATATAACATGGATTACTTATGTTAATAAAAGCAAGAAAAAAAATGTAATAAATTAAGCACTCAGCTTAAAAATTAGACAATCAACAAATCAATATGCTACAAATAAACACCAATATAAAATATTTGAAAATGAAAGAAGAGAACAAAACCAATGCAACCAAAATTAGAAGGAAAGCAACAAACTGGGAAAACATTTTTATAAAAAATTTCTCTGACAAAGATTTAATTTCCCAAATCTATAAGGAACTAAGCCAAATATACAAAAAAATCAAGACATTCCCCAATCGGCAAGTCGAAAAAAGCAACATAAATAGGCAGTTTTCACATGAAGAAGTCAAAACTATCAAGAAGCACGTGTAAAGTGTTCTAAATCCCTCCTGATTAGAGAAATTAAAATCAAAACAACTCCAAGGTATCATACTTAGCTGACTGGCCAATATGACAGCAAAGGAAAGTGATGAATGTTGGAGGGGATGTAGCAAAATAGGGACACTAATACACTGCTGGTGGAGTTGTGAATTGATCCAACTATTCTGGAGGGCAATTTGGAATTATGCCCAAAGGACTTTAAAACAATGCCTACCCTTTGATCCAGCCTTACCATTGTTGGGTTTGTACCCCAAAGAGATAATAAGAAAAATACTTGTACAAAAATATTTATAGCCACACTTTGTGGTGGCAAAACTTGGAAAATTAGGGGATGTCCCTTGATTAGGGAATGGCTGAACAAATTGTGGTATCTGATGGTGATGGACTAATATTGTGCTGAAAGAAATAATGAACTGGAGGATTTCTATGTGAACTGGAAAAACCTCCATGAATTGATGCGGAGGATGATGTGAAAGGAGCAGAACCAGAAAAACATTGTACACAGAGACTAATATATTGTGGCACAATCAAATATAATACCAGCAATGCAATGACCCAGGACAGCCCAGAGGAACTTATGATAAAAAATGCTATCCACATCCTGAGAAAGAACTGTGGGAACAGAAACACAGAAGAAAAGCTTATGATCAATCACATAGTTTGATGGGGATATGATTAGGGTTTTGATGTTAAAAGATCACTCTAGTGCAAATATGAATAACATGGAAATAGGTTTGGAACAATGATTCATGTATAACCCAGTGGAATTACTTGTCAGCTCCTGGAGGGGGGGGAAGGGGTGAGAAAAATCATGAATCATGTAACCATAGAAAAATATTCTAAACTTAAAAAAAAGAAAATCAAAGAAGAGATAAACAAAATTGAACACAGCAACAAAACATTTTATTTGATAAACAAAGCAAATGGGATAAATCATTATTAAATTCAATTGACAATAAGAGTTTATTACATCACCAAAATAAAAAAGGAGAAATTCATAATATGGAGAGGAAATGAAGAATATTATCAGAAACTGTTATATTCAATATGTAACAACAAACATGAAAAGTTAAATATGATGCATGCACATTTATAAAATTATAAAATGACCAGATAGACAAAAGAAGAAACAAGAAATATAAACAACCTCATCTAAGTAGAATTGAGAAATTCACAAAGAATTAGAATGGAGGAAATTCCTGGTATAAATGGATTCACAAATTGAATTTTATCATAATTTAAAAGCTAAATAAGTCCTGTGATACATCAAGTCTTCTCCAAACTATGTATAATCTCTTTGCTAAGTATTTTCTATAAAATAATTAAGATCCTGATATCTCAAGCAAGAAAAAATAAAGCAAAGCAAGCCAAACATTGACTAATATTGCTAATGTGCATTTAAAATATTACCCAAATATCATAGGATATAGTAAAAATTAAAAATAAATATTCCCTATTCCCAAATTGAAATGATAAACACATTCAAATTAATAATAATCTAAAATTATATAATTATATTACTAAGTATAAAAAATATCCTTTGACAAATTCCAATACTTATGTGTGATTGCAAGCACGTGTATTTATGTATAAAAGTAAAAGTGACTTTTCGAAAATGGTCAAATATATCTTTGTAAATACAAAAGTTAACCATTTATAACTGATAAATACTAGAAATTTACCCTAAAAGAACCAGGGTAATGCAAGGATACTCACTTTCTCCACTAATATTAAACAAATTCTAGAATTTTTAGCTAAATCAGCAAGTCAAAAAGAAAAAGAAATCAAGAGAACAAAGATATGCAAAGTACAGGCAAATTTATCTCTTTTTTTACAGATAACATAATGGTTTACTTAAAGAACTCTAGAAAATCAACTAAAATATTAATCAAGAATATTTATAGGTCTAGTCAAATAACAGGAAAAAAAATTCCTTGAAAGTCATTAGCTTCTCTCTATATATAAATAGGAAAACTCAGAGAGAACGATAGAAGAAATTCGATTAATAACAATAAAGAAATGAATCAACTATCTGAGAAATAACCTATCAAAACATATGCAGGAAGTATAAATGCACCTACATAACATTTTTACATAAGTAAAATATACAAATGTGAAAAAGGATCTCTGACTTAATCAATGTGAAAATTCTGTTCTGTGATACAAACCATAATCCATCCATGCCTACCTGTCCCATGAGACACCTCAAGTTCACTCAGTAATTCTTTAGATATCTAAATAACTAGAGAGATATAAAAAGTTTATGACTAGGCTGTACTAATATATTAAAAGTTCTGTTACAACCCAAATTATTTTGCATGTTTAATGCTCTACCAATCTAATCATTAAAGGGAATATTTTATAGAATTTTACAAAATTAATTTTGAAAACTTAAAGGTCATGAATATCAAAGATATGATAATAAAATTAGGCATATTGAGGAATAATGCTTGATTCTGGTAAAAATCGGTCAGTGAAATAAACTAACTAGCCAAAATATAAAACAAATGTTTGGTAAAACCAAGAGTACAAATTGCTGGAAAAGGGAAAGATAAATTGTTAGATTAAAAACTCCTTGAAAACCTAGTAAAGAATCTGGGAGGATAAAAATAGGATTGGATCATCTTATGCCTTCTACTCTAATAAATTCCAAATGGATGGAAAAGCTAAACATAAAATTCACATCATAAGAATTAGAAGGGAACTGAAGGCTCTATCTTTCATTATTATAATGAGGAGGAAAAATGTGTTATTAGACATGGGAGAGAACAGATCATAAAATACAAAATATGTAAGCTTTTTCATACAAAATTAAATGGTTTTGCATTAATAAAATGAAAACAGCTGCAGTGAGAAGACATACAAATTAAGGAAATATATGTGTTAAATATATCTGTGATAATAATCTGAAATCCACAATCTATAGGGAGCTGATAAGATAGTCTTCAAAAGGAGATATACAAATTATCTTTAGTCACCAGGAGAGAGAGTGGCAGGAACTGATACAGGGAACTACCACGTAAGGGAACTCTCCCTACCAAGGCAGATGTATGACTTCTTTATAACTTGGAATCTTGGAGAGTTACTTAGAACAGTTATGTTATTTGGTCAGGGTGGTATCACAGGTGTGTCAGGAGCAGAACTAGCTTTAATGCCAACTCTCTCTACTACCACATCCTGACAACTGCCTCTAAGATGTTCAAAATCATTAAACCTCAGAAAAATTCAAATTAAAAGTATCCTTAGGAATAACTCAAAGCCCATCAAATTAACAATGATGCCATAGGGTATGAAAAAACAACTCCGGAAGAACCATGAAAAGTTTTTCTCACTAATTGCCTCAACTGTTCTCGAAAATAATTTCTAATTGTATATTTAAAGTTAATACATTGTTCATATCCTTTGATTTAAGAGATTCCACTAGAAGGATTATACTTGAAGGAGGTTATGGGCAATAGGTAAAGAAAGCTATAGGATGTCCCAAAGGTCTTAGTTTAAATCTATAAAGACTTAAAATCACAATATGGCTGCTATACACACATACATATGCACACACATGTGTACATAAATGCATATACACAATCATATTCCTAGGATACCTTATGAACGTATGTGCATAGTTTTACTCATGATAACAGAAAACTTCAAACAAAATCTGAGTCCAAAGAATTACTGAATAGTTGAACAATAAAATAATAAATTTAAATAAACAGTAGAGATGGTTACTTGACCATTGATTTTATTGGTTTAGTGAACTTCCATATGAGAAAACTTTCCTTACTAATGCAGATTAGCCCTTTCTTTGCAATTTATAGTCTTGGAAAGTTACCCAGAGCACTGAGAGCCAAGGTAACAAAACAAACATGTGTCAGACATAGAACTTGGAACTATGTGTTCCTGCCTTTGAGATTGGCTCAGTCTATTACATTACATGGATTTACTCACAAACCAGTATTACAACACCAAAAGGAATGATGGTTATAAAGGGTTCAGAGATTGGTATAAAGTAATAGAGTGAAGAATGAAGAGCACTCCTCCCCGAAGAGGACACACACACACACACACACACACACACATTGAGTACAACAGTATCAGTAAAGACAATACAGAAATACAGCAACATACTTTCAAAGTTATTTCCCCTTTCTGTAGCAATTGATAAACTTCTACAGTGTAATAACTCTGGACTTACATAGATCAAGGCTCTCTATATCACTCTCCATGGTCCTAAAAACACTGTTGAATGGTGAGGAAGTATCTTTCTTTTGTTATCAGGTTAAAACCTCCTTCTGGTTTGCTCTCCCCAGAATCAGTCAGCAGTGAGTAGTGCCTCAATATAATTTAACCAATAGACATAAATTAGTTTACAAAAAGAGATATTTACTAGGAAGACACAAAGATATGTGGTAGTTTGCTATTTAGTTCTCAAGCTCATTTTACAGATGAAGAGACTGAGACAAATGGGGTTAAATGACTTGCCCAGGGAATAAGTATCCAAGGCCAGTTTTGAAGTCAGGTTTTCCTGATTCTAGGCCCTGTGCTCTATCTGCTGCACTACCTAGTACAAACATTTGCCTCAAACACTGTAGGATAGGACATACTTCCCTATACTTCCTTGATTGCTGGGGAAAGTGGGCTCAAAATTAATGCACATGGTATGAATATTCTTCTTTAAAAGTTTACTTCTAAATTTTGCATAACTGTGATCCACAATAGTTTCCTCTTGGGTGCCAATGATTTATGTGAGGTCAAACCAAGTATTCAGGACTTCACTCTTGATTATTTCAGCTGGCCATAAATTTTACCATTGACCTCAACTCCTGGACCCCTGGTGGCTTATCATTGACCTTTTGAAGCTCACAAGGTCATAGCTGTTTCCTATACTTCTACAAGAAATAAGTAGAAAGTCAAAGAACCAAAGCCCAGCTACATGAGCCCTCTGTTGACTCCCCCCCCCCACCCTAGGAAGAGTTTGATATTTTTCCTTCTCTGGAAACATAAAGCTTGCTTCATATACTTGACTGTAGTGAGACAATAAAGGAAAAAATGTGATGGCTTTTGAATGCATTCTCATTCTTGGCTTAGCAGGCAGGGAGAAAGTCTTCTTTGCTTTACATGGGAAGTGAACCAGAAACAGTGGGAATTCCTATGCAATCTCTGAATTGAGGAGCAAGGCCCCTATATTATGTCAGGCCTTTCAGAGTAGGTTCCCCCAATCCCTTCTACATGGGCAGGCAGCAAACTTGCTTTAAGAATTGAATTCCATTGGCTATCATAGAGTTATATTAGCAGATATGCTTTGTAAGGAGAATTTTTATCATATTTTTTAGGAAATATTAGTTGTGACTAAACAAAATGTATCGATAAATAAGAAAACAAACTGGAAGTAAAAGGTAGGCAGTGAGAAGGGGTGAGGAAATAAGTATTTCTATGGTGTCTAGAATATGCCAGAATCCGTGCTAAGCATCTTATTTCCTCTTCACAATAACCCTTTGAGGTAGATATTGTTATATCCTCATGTTATAATTGAGAAAACCAAGGCAGAGGTAAAATGGCTTGACTAGGATCATACTGCTGGTTCCGTCTCTGAGGTTAGATTTAAACTCTGGCTTCCCTTTCTCCAGTTCCAGTACTTGAAGTTTTACTAAGGGCTGCCTTACTGGGATCTATGAGTAACAAATGAAAGTATTAAAAGAGCCATGTATCTACCTCCTAAGAACTCACAACTTCTGAGCCTGAGGAGGAGCTTCGTAATGATATATAGAAAGTCTTCCCCATTGAAATGCCTGATAATCTCTCTTTTCTTTCTCCCAGATCCATCCCAGTCCTTGTCATAGATAAGGGGAAGGTGGCTGAAATGGAGAACAGAATAAACAAAGCAGAACACCAATTAAGGAGGGACTTTGAGGACATAGAGCTCTTGTCTGGTCCTTTTGCCAAGGAGAGATCATATTATATTGCCTTTTGAACACTGATCTTTGAGAAAATTGCCAGCAGAACTAGCTTGAAACATCCAATACATGTAAATCCCCCATTGGGTATAGGAGTGGAGATTTGTCTACTGGTAGCCTGATCCCAGACATATTTTTATGCCAGATTCAAGACTTGGGTTCCCTCCAACTCTTCATAAAGTGGGTCTGGTGCTAAAGGACAAGTTTTTGGGAACTGATACCTACTTCAAGGAAAGGTTTTGGGATTTTTTTGTTTTGTTTTGTTTTCAAAACCATCACTGCATCTCAGGACTGGCACCATTATTTTAGGATGAAAGAAAAAGCTGACATTCCAAATCTGATTTTTATATGAGGAAGAAGACTTTTAAAACACCATTTCCCCCATCTTTTTGTACCCTCTAAATTATATCTTTATTGTTAATCATAGATCCCAGGAGGGCAGACCTTAGTAAAACTTAAAACTCTGCATAAATTAATGTTAGTTTTTGCAACATAGTGCATTTCCATAATATCCCCCGGGAAAGTAGAGTAGGGATGATTAGCCCCATTTTATGGATGTTAACTCTGAAATAGAAAGCTATGAATTGTACATAGTCATCTCACAATCCAGGGTTGGCTCTAGGTCTCCTGACTTCTGGCCCAGTTTTCTTCCTTCTAGACTGTTCTTCTTTTCAGTAGCATTTTCTTCCTATCAGAGAGCCACTGAGCACCTGCTGAAAGCTGCCACCATTCCCCTTTACCTCTCCCTTCTTCTGTCTCAAGAGGCCCAGAGGTGGAAGGGTGACAGAGCAAAGGAGTACAGAGGCTGATATTATCACACCCAACAGATGGGGCTTTGTGTCTCAACCCTCCTGCCGGCTGGGTGCATGGAGCTTGCCTGTACTCGATCTGCCTTTAATTGAAGTGACTCCAAGCATGGGAGGGAGCTTGCTCTCTGGAGAGATGCAAGAGCAATTCATTGATTGCAATACATTTTTAATAAAACTCTCAGTCCACATGCTTACCTCCCCAGGACAAGAATTACTTGTTTCTCACTCCTGCTAGAAGCTAGGGAGCATATTAGACTCTCATTAGCTGGGCCTTCAATGAAGGCAGGCCTGAGAACACTCTCATCATCTTCCTGCCCACGGAGGGACCTTGGGTTGCAATGACCTCTGCATTGGCTGCCTATTCCATCTCTATCTCTTCACTAAAACAAGGGTAGAAGAAGGGCCAGTGAGGGTGAAGTGATTATGCAATCAGCTTCCATAAACCAAAGTCAGCTGGGAATAGTAGGGAATGCCTGGGTCACAAAATCCTTGCCATTTTACTACTCCTTTCTTTTCATTTTTCTTCATGGCAAAGAGAAAGAACAGTTAGGCTGGGCATGCCATTTGCTTTTTAAAAGCCCCCACTAATGGAATGGCAAAAAGGTTTACGACAGAGACAGTCTTAACCCCCGACTCCCACCCCAGACTCTGAATTTCTTTCCTTCTGTGCCATAGGGGGCATTTCCCTCTGCCTTGGTGTAGAGATGGGCAGCCACCCTCTCCAAGAAAGACCCATGTGGCACCCTTGGGCATCCACAGAGCCAAGCCTTTTTTCTGCTCCACAGGTCTCAATTCACTGGCAGCTGCCAATCTCCTAGAAATGCCAGCCAACTCCTGGAGCGTCTATTATCATCACTATTATTGAAACCATTTCCTTTCCTACTAATATACTCGGAAAAGTTCCCTCCTTCCCCCACTGTCTGCCACTCCATTATTTAAATTTCACATGTTGGTTTTCATGCCCCTCTGAATTCTCTAAACACATTATGAGGTAAATGTTCTCAAACACATATGCACATACATGCACACACCCAGCTGTGTTCTCCCTTAGGGGGGGTTTCCTCTACATGGGTCAGAGGGATCTTCATTATGATAAACAGTAGACAGAGAACAAGAATGGCAATAGCAACAACAACAAAAAACAACAACAGCACTTTAGCCTGAAGGATGCAAAGCAGACTAAATTGAATGATTACTTAGAAAAGCACCTCCATGGCAGCTTATGGAAATAAACATTTGGAATGGTCCACATTCATTCAAGACTCAGCTCAACAGAACCAAGAGAACAATATACACAGCAACAGAATTTATATAATTTTGAAAATGTATGTATATATATATTTTTTCAAACGATGCCTTCTCTAGTATGGAGAGGGGAGGGAGAGAGAGAAATACCTGGGAACTTTAATGTAATGAATAGAGGTGATGTTAAAAAAAAAAAGATAGCTCAAAATTCATCTTTTGCGAGGAGCCTTTCTCAGACCCCCCCATAACTACTGCTTTCCCTCTGAGATTACTGCCCATTTACTGTGCCCATAATTTGTGTGTAACTAGTTTGTATGTGTCTCCTGAAACTGAACTTCTCAGGGCCAGATTTTTGCCTTTCTTTGTATCATCAGCACTTGGCTCAATGCCTGGCACATAGCAAGCTTTTAATAAGTGCTTCTTGATTGACTGTCCATACTCACAAAAGGAAAGAAAAAAATCTTAAACTAGATTAATTTCTTTGAAGAGAAATCTTTGGGTGTATGTGCACACAGACATATGTGTCTATGTATGTATCACTAAAGCCTCATATATTGAGTTTGTTCAGGACAAGTTCTATGTTCAGTGCCTAGTACAGCATCCCACATATCACAGTCTGGAATGTTTTTATTCTTCTAGTTGTCTTCTTCTAGAATGAAACTTAATTTATCATGCCCATCTTAAGTATGACATCGAGTATTGAACTCAGGAATGTAGATGTGTTTTACTATATGTGACCAACACATAGTATGGTGAAAATATTAACTTTCTTTCAGTGGATATTAACTTTTTATTAATGCAACCCAAGACTGCATTAACTGTTTTAACTGCCATGTTAAAATGTTTATAAAATCACAGAAACTCCAAGTTTAAAAGGACCTCAGAGGTCATAGTCCAACTCATCCATGAACAAGAATCCTTTTTGCAAGAGCTGTTAAAAAGTGATCATCCAGTCTCCACTTGAATTCCTTTGCTGAAAGAGAATCCACTTCTTTCTGGGTCAGTTCATCCCACTTTTGGATAGCTCAAATGGTTAAGAATTGTTTTCCTTACATCAAGGCTGCCTCTCTGCAAAATCTGTCCCTTGCTCCTAATTCTATACTTTGGAGACAAACAAGTCTATTTCTTCTTCTTTCAAATTCTTAGAGGTAGCTGTTATGACACCACCACTCTTCAACTGCCCCAGGTCTTTTCCTGTCAGTACTATGACCTTTCTTTTTTCTTAATTAAATTTACTTATTTATTTGTATGTTTAATATGTTAAAGTTCCCGCCTCCTTTGATTACTTGATTTATAGCATAGTTTCTAGTGTCTTCAACATATTAGTTACCTTCCTCTGTTCAAATTCCACTTTGTCAATGATCTTGCAAAAATTTGGTGTTCATATTGAACACAATGGTCAAGGTGTGATCTAATCAGGATAGAATGTAGCAGGATTAGTGCCTGTATATTTTTGTATACTGTACCTTTCAGTGAAACCTAAGAATGAGTTAAGGTTTCTTCACAAAACCCAGTTCTGCAAAAAGTTCTCTCATTTTCTGTTAATAACTTCTACCAGCTCTTCTAGTTTAGGAGGAAAAACTAGCCACCCGAAGTGTATTTTAAATGAAATCTCAAATTATGTAATATTAAATTTACAAAGGAAATATAGATCATAGAACAATGATCACAAATAAGCCAACTTAACTCGTCTTCCTATGCCATTCTCTTCCACCCTGACTCCAGCCCCACTCACTGTAGACTTATACTGAGCTTCCTCTAACAAAACTTTCAGGTCTCTTTCCTCTTGTTTAGCTGTGCCTTCTTGGTCATATGCTGTGGAATAGATTTTTGAACCCAAATGGAACAGTTTACATTCATCCAAATTAAATGGGTTCTTACAAGTGTCAGTCCATCATTCTTGCCTATCAAAATCTCTTAGGGCCCTGATTCTGCCACCTAATATTAAACTATTCATTCCAGTTTATACCATATGAAAACTTAATATGCCTGACATATATTATTTCGTAGAAATAATTATTTTAAAAGTGCGGAGCTAAGCCAACAATATATCCTTTGGGCATTTCCACTAACATTCTATTTCTAAGTCAATGGTGACCCATTAATGATTGTATTTTAAGACTAATCACTTAACTAGTTAAAAAGCCAAACAATTATTAAAACTTCAACAAGCCCAGCACCCTTCATCTGGTTTATAAGGTTAGAAAAAGAGTCTCACCAGTACAGGAGGAATAAAATATTCCTGTTTATGAGATAATTACTTGGGTGTACAATGTCTATGATGTTAATGTCATATACTGATTTAGTTACCTTTTAAGAAAAAGGAATGAGATTTACTCCAGCTTGATCATACAATGAATATATAGACTGACTTCTAATCATCACCATTTCTTCTCTTCAAATTCCATCTGTTGGCTCATATTGAACTTACTGTCAATGGAAACTCCCAAGTTGATTTCACAACTGATACATCTCATTCCTCCTGTCTTGGTGAGATTTTTTTCTTCTATGTACAATATTTTATATTTACACAGTTATCTTTTATCTTTGTACAACTGGACTATTGAGACATTCTTAGATTCCTATTTCATTGTAATCCAGTCCACAAAGCATTTAAGTGCTTATGATGTTCAAGAGAGTAATTTAATGGAAACAAAGGTCAAATAGGAAATCATCACAGGCCTCAAATTTCATATATTTATTGGAGTGAAATGGAATGAATGCTTTATTTTCTAACTCCATTGCAAGTTTTTTTTTTCATTCACAAAAATTATAAGAATGTCATTAATTTAAAAATATATATTTAAAAACATTATAGGTATCTTTGGCTTTATATGCCATTCTCACTTCTCAGACTCCCTCCACATATACGGATGTCATCCTTATAGCAAAGAAAAGCAAGCAAAACCAACCAATGAAACAACTCTTATTGGCAGCATTAACTAATATTCCAAACCATTACCAGTCCCTCAAAGAAAAGAGGGAAGTTTGTTTCATTATTAGTACCAATTTTCTAGTTTTTTTCTACCATAGAAATAAAAGTGCTACTATGAAATATTACTAATATCTAACTACCTTCTGCCTTTGAGATGTTTCTCCAAAATCAGAATCATTAGATATAAGGCAATGGACAATTTCGTGACTTTTTCTATATAATATAAAACTATATATATTTTGGGAACACTCAGATTATTGTGAAATTCACAAGTTCACCAATAGTGTATTAGTGTGTCCTCTATTATTAATTTTTCTCAAATGTTAATTAGAAAAGGACTAATGACAAAATGGTCCCTCAAACCATAACAAACTATGGTGGTAGTGATCCATTCATCAATAATCTTTGGGTATGGTTAGTTATTCAAATAGTTTTAAATCACCTTAAGTATTTTATCATTTTGTATATAGCTTTGTCCATTTTATACACAAGAATGTCTTAGTGTGCATTGTTAGTTATAGTTTATGGTCTAAATTTCTTATATTTCCTGGAAATACATTTAGTTTGATGTCTTTTCTTCAGAGTGAACCCAGGTTTATTATTAGCCTTTACTGACTCAATTTACATTTCCTTTTAATTCAGTTCAGTAAGTATTCATCAATTGCCTACTACATATGAAATACTAAGACAGACTTCAGGATATCTAAAAACAAAGTCTTTGCCTTCCTGGAGCTTATATTTGACCTGAGATAGGGTTAAGTTAGGTCAATGTGGGAAAGGGAAGGGAAGGGAAGGGAAGGAAATGTAGAAAACTCAATAAATACATATGCCAGCTCACACTCAGGGTAAGAATCTAGATGCTGGGAAATATGGTAGCGTTAGAGTGGGCCTCATGTTCTCTTCCTCTATTTCAATCTGATAATTTGGTTTAGAAATTTTTTTCTTTGGGAAATTTTCTGGTTTTCAGGGTTATAAGAGGATTTCAATTGCATTTTTTTGTTTATTTATATTTTCTCATCTCAATTTTCTATTCAGTTTTCTAAGGGATTGAGTTAGGCCTGAGGACATTCAAACAGGTGGCTCAAAGCCTGAAATGAACATTTTTACTTGATGATATCAGATCTCCTGTTTCCTACAGGTTCTGCTAGTACTTTCCAGCTATCCTTATTCCTCACCTCAGTAGTAAATTCCAACCTCAGAAGTAAGAATCTACTGTACCCACTCTGGCCCTACTACCAGGGAATATGGTTCTCTAGTCTTTTGAATGTAACACAACAAAACACCTTACCATTTTTTTTATTAGCTGAGCCCCTTTATGACAACTTTGAACTTGTTTTGAATCCCCAAATATATAGTTTCCTAGAGCCCATGAAGAAAATTCCTTGAGTAATTGGCACATGTACTCCACATCCTGTAATATGTCTTCTATGGGTCACAACCCTTTATCTTTCCTTCACTGAATACCTCACACCAATTTTATGTCTTTCAAAAATATTCCTGAAACTTTCATATGTCATAGACATCTAGGGAGTCTTTGGCCCTTAATTCTTCCTTCCCAGAGTGATTTTTGTCACTGTATCATAGTGTTTTCTTCTGATGTGTGTAGCTCCTCTCCTAGCTTTTACATTTCCATTTCAATTTTCCTAATTAAACTCTTGCAATGAGACACTGGCATAGTTAAATGTCATCCATCATGAATTGTAGTCCACAGTGGAAATTCTCTTTTTCTGTGGTTAAACTTGTAAATATTTAGCAAGGTTAGAATGTAATAGGCATTTTTAATAAGTAATGGGGAAATGGAATACAGGAGCTGATCCATAAAAGTCTGAAGGAATCTCCCCTCAGATGCATACTTCCTAACTCTAGATTTCTGAAGTTTGAGCTAATTTGTTGTCTTGCCACTTCTAATTGAACAGAACCTTTTTCTTCTGGGTATTTCCCTAAATTTAGTTCGATAACTCAAAGCTCTCACTGTTGGATTTGTGTCCTACTAATCTTAAGGCTCATCAGAGAACACAGAATCAAAGAATTGCTAGAATTTTAAGGGACCTCAGAAATTTTCTAGATGCAATGTGAAATGATGAAGAGGTTGCAAGACAAAATCAGGAGAGGGATAAGTTCAAGTTCCATTTCTGATACTATCTTTGTGACTGGGTACTTAATCCATTTCATTTCACATTCACTTAATCCATTCCCACAGCTATCATATTGGGATATTCTTCTTCAAAGGACTTGTAGTACTTCACAAGGTTTTTATAAAGTTCAAATAACATATATGTAAATCACTTTGTGAATCTTACACTGCTACCTAACTGTAAGCCATTATTATTGTTACTAAGTCCAAATCATGCTCAAATCATGAATTTGAGGGACATTTCCAACATCATATACAAGGTCATTTAGCCATTACCTCCATTAATTGAATTCCAGAGGGAATATTCGTTAATTGTTAATTTGATGCCTGCCACCTCTCCCATCCACCAGCTTCTGAAGTAATCTAATTTTGGATAGTCCTAATTTTCAGATTATCTTTTGTTAGAGAACATAAATAAATCCCTATCTAATTCTTACCCATTAATTTCATTTTTGCCTAGCCCTTTTCCACATTATTTATTCCATAAAGATATTTGAAATCCATTATTTTGTTAAGTTCTCTCTTCTCTGAGATAAATATTTTGGTTATCCTCAAATCATTCCTTGAGGTTGACTATTAATAATTTTATGTACTGCTTATCATCACACTAGTCAGATCCCTTCCTTCCTGATTCAGAAGATGTTTGTGATATGGCAAAGTTCATAATTTGGCTATTTAGCAACCCTCCTCCCTACCTCTTTACTCTCTATAGCAAAGACTCAGATGGGGAAGCAGCCAGATTGGGTAGCCAGCCCCTCACCTAGCAAAGGGAAAAGGAAGTTTCAAATGCTTTAGGGGGTTCATCCTTCTCTTCCTTAAGAAATGACTCCTTATACTTCTCATCGAGTCTGCAAATTTGCAAAATTTCAGGATGGGAAAGGAGACTCCCTTTTACCATTTAGTATTGTACTATTTCTCCTTATCTCATAAACCAGTTCAGATTCATTGTGATCAGAAAAAAGATAACAAACTTGGACAGTTCCTATGAACATTGAGTTGAGGGTATAGGGAGCATAAGAGATAGTTGGAAAGCAGCTAATGGTACCATTTCTTCCCATCTGGGAAACTGAACTCATGATAATCATGCATGCCTCTTTTGACTCTGTAGCATGGAAAATAATGGGATTTGGTTAACAGTGTTCAACCTTCTAACACCTTCTACTCCCCAGGTCTCTTTCTATCTTCCTCTCAGAAGTAAAACACTCCATAATCCAAGGAATTTTGGGGAGAAATTGTGGAAGAAAGAGACAAGGGGCTGAGCTTGACAGCATAGAAAATGCTGACATAAATTAATCAAACGAGGCATCTCACAAGATTGAATTAGTTCCTGATTTATGACTGCAGTGCAGCGGCTGCTGGGCTGTTTCTCCACGCTCATCTGTTCCCCCTGATTTATGGGTAAAGTCTCAGCACATTGGCTGACTAGGGATCCCTATAGGATGGATGGAGGGGCGAGGACTTCTTTAATGCTGCCTGTCCCTGCTCCAATCTTCATTCTACTCCTTGGGTTTTGTGTCCATCTATCAACTTCATTATCTGCCTCATAAACTCAGCTCTTGCATCTTTAAGCCTTGTCCTACTTCTGTGGGGGCTGGGATGGGGAAAGAGAAAGAAACCCCATCTTGCTGACTTGTCTCTTTTCAGAAAGCCATAAACCCTGACAGAGCAAGAACTAGTAACTGTTACCACCAGGTATTAATGTTAAACTGGAATCCACCCCACTTCTACAACTATTCGATTTGCTTTAAGTGAGAGGCACTCCATGGCTTGATTATTACCTTCATATTTAGGGGTATAATTTTTTCCAAACTGTACCTTTTTGCATAAGAAGAATTTTTGTGGGGTATCTTTTCTGATCGTCTGTGATCTCATATGTAGTACCTGCTGGATCTGTAGAAGTCAACAAGAATTTATATACTTACTACATGCCAAGCACTGGAGATACAAAAACAAAAATAGAACTGATATAAGTGAAGAATATGAAAGATACTGATTTCTTTGTAGTCAACATGCCAAAAGTGATATATCCATGCCCTCCAAAATGGTCACATATTCTAATAATGTCATTGTTCAAAATGAATCCTTCACTTCCTTCACAGTCTTTGGAACATTCTATTGAATATCTTCTTCTTTATCCTATTTTCATAACAATGAAGAATATAAAGCTCAGAAAGATGAAACAGCATGTCTATGATGATGACGATGGGAGTGATGATGATAATAATGATGATGATTAGCATTTATATAGAGCTTAGGGTTTGCAAAGTGTTTCAGAAACATTTTTTTCCTCTCAATAATTCTAGGAGTTTGTTATTATTATTATCACCACCAGATGAGGAAATTGATTCTGACAAGATTAAGCAATTTGCTCAGGGTCTCACATATAGTAAGTTTCTGAATTAAGACTTGAGTCTGAGTCTGACTTCAGACCCAATGCTCTATCCATCATTACATAGCTTACATAGTAGTAGAGCTAGAATTAGGAGAAAATAAGTTGGTTATAATACCCAGACACAAGATCCTTCCACTTAATCATCTTTCTTCCTTCTTGTTTTTCTTCCTTCAGAAATTTTGGTGAATGAATAATTCACATAAGATAAACCATTTCAAATATATACATATATTTCAACATAGATGTAGAGCTTAGCAGTAGTACTTGCTCCCCCAAGTTAAAAAAAAAAAAGCTCTGTAAAACATGTTCTAAAGGAAGCTCAAGGGGAAACTTACTCTGACATGGTGGGAAAACTTTAAATCAAACTAGGTGGACAGTTGCCCTTCTCAGACACCCAAATAACAAAATGGTTTTTGAATCTAGGGTATTGTTTAAAATGTAAGTTATTCAGGGGAAGTAAACATCCCTTTAGTATTTTGATTTTTTAAGTCTTTTGTCTTTATGTATAAAAGCCATTTTCCACCTCATCCACCATTAAAAAATCCTTTTTTGTGACAAAAAACAATGAAGCAAAAACATCAGCTGAAGAAATTTTGTCTAACAATGGACATAATATTCTGTCTTTGATGTCTCACACTTCTCTGTTGTGAGGAAAGAGGTGAATTACCTTTATTCTTTAAGGGTAGATTTGATTCTTAGAAAGAGTGGAAATCCATTGGTAGCCGAATCTGATGAATAAGGTGAGTGAATAAGCAAGGTAATACCATTCTTTATCCCAAATGAGGTTTGATTAAATAATGATATGGCATTTTTTTTTCTCGAGTGGCTTATATGCAGCCTCTGAAAACACTTTCAAAACTGTAGTACCAAGACTATTTCATGGGATAAATACTTAACCATTATCCCAATCAATCAATAAGCATGTATTATGCAACACCATTATGTACCAGGTACTGTCCTAGGATCTATTATACAAAGACAAAAAAGAAAGAGTCCTTCAACTCAAAGTGATTTAATTCCATGTAAGGAAACAATGCATGTACATAAATTAAATACCCACACACCCACACTGTTGGGAGTCAGGTCTGATGATGAGATCACCCGTCCGGATCAGGTCTGATGATGAGATCACCCGTCCGGATCAGGTCTGATGATGAGATCACCCGTCCGGATCACGTCTGATGATGAGATCACCCGTCCGGATCAGGTCTGATGATGAGATCACCCGTCCGGATCAGGTCTGATGATGAGATCACCCGTCCGGGTCAGGTCTGATGATGAGAACACCCGTCCGGATCAGGTCTGATGATGAGAACACCCGTCCGGGTCACGTCTGATGATGAGATCACCCGTCCGGGTCAGGTCTGATGATGAGATCTCCCGTCCGGGTCAGGTCTGATGATGAGATCACCCGTCCGGGTCAGGTCTGATGATGAGATCACCCGTCCGGGTCAGGTCTGATGATGAGATCACCCGTCCGGGTCAGGTCTGATGATGAGATCACCCGTCCGGGTCAGGTCTGATGATGAGATCACCCGTCCGGGTCAGGTCTGATGATGAGATCACCCGTCCGGGTCAGGTCTGATGATGAGATCACCCGTCCGGGTCAGGTCTGATGATGAGAACACCCGTCCGGGTCAGGTCTGATGATGAGAACACCCGTCCGGATCAGGTCTGATGATGAGAACACCCGTCCGGGTCAGGTCTGATGATGAGAACACCCGTCCGGATCAGGTCTGATGATGAGAACACCCGTCCGGGTCAGGTCTGATGATGAGATCACCCGTCCGGATCAGGTCTGATGATGAGATCAGCCGTCCGGATCAGGTCTGATGATGAGATCAGCCGTCCGGATCAGGTCTGATGATGAGATCATCCGTCCGGGTCAGGTCTGATGATGAGAACACCCGTCCGGGTCAGGTCTGATGATGAGATCAGCCGTCCGGGTCAGATCTGATGATGAGATCAGCCGTCCAGATCAGGTCTGATGATGAGATCACCCGTCCGGGTCAGGTCTGATGATGAGAACACCCGTCCGGTTCAGGTCTGATGATGAGATCACCCGTCCGGGTCAGGTCTGATGATGAGATCACCCGTCCGGATCAGGTCTGATGATGAGATCACCCGTCCGGGTCAGGTCTGATGATGAGATCACCCGTCCGGATCAGGTCTGATGATGAGAACACCCGTCCGGATCAGGTCTGATGATGAGATCACCCGTCCGGGTCAGGTCTGATGATGAGATCACCCGTCCGGATCAGGTCTGATGATGAGAACACCCGTCCGGATCAGGTCTGATGATGAGAACACCCTTCCGGGTCAGGTCTGATGATGAGAACACCCGTCCGGGTCAGGTCTGATGATGAGATCACCCGTCCGGGTCAGGTCTGATGATGAGATCACCCGTCCGGGTCAGGTCTGATGATGAGAACACCCTTCCGGGTCAGGTCTGATGATGAGAACACCCGTCCGGGTCAGGTCTGATGATGAGATCACCCGTCCGGGTCAGGTCTGATGATGAGATCACCCGTCCGGGTCAGGTCTGATGATGAGATCACCCGTCCGGGTCAGGTCTGATGATGAGAACACCCGTCCGGGTCAGGTCTGATGATGAGAACACCCGTCCGGGTCAGGTCTGATGATGAGAACACCCGTCCGGGTCAGGTCTGATGATGAGATCACCCGTCCGGATCAGGTCTGATGATGAGATCACCCGTCCGGGTCAGGTCTGATGATGAGATCACCCGTCCGGGTCAGGACTGATGATGAGATCACCCGTCCGGGTCAGGTCTGATGATGAGATCACCCGTCCGGGTCAGGTCTGATGATGAGATCACCCGTCCGGGTCAGGTCTGATGATGAGATCACCCGTCCGGGTCAGGTCTGATGATGAGATCACCCGTCCGGGTCAGGTCTGATGATGAGATCACCCGTCCGGGTCAGGTCTGATGATGAGAACACCCGTCCGGGTCAGGTCTGATGATGAGATCACCCGTCCGGGTCAGGTCTGATGATGAGAACACCCGTCCGGGTCAGGTCTGATGATGAGAACACCCGTCCGGATCAGGTCTGATGATGAGAACACCCGTCCGGGTCAGGTCTGATGATGAGAACACCCGTCCGGATCAGGTCTGATGATGAGAACACCCGTCCGGGTCAGGTCTGATGATGAGATCACCCGTCCGGATCAGGTCTGATGATGAGATCAGCCGTCCGGATCAGGTCTGATGATGAGATCAGCCGTCCGGATCAGGTCTGATGATGAGATCACCCGTCCGGGTCAGGTCTGATGATGAGAACACCCGTCCGGGTCAGGTCTGATGATGAGATCAGCCGTCCGGGTCAGATCTGATGATGAGATCAGCCGTCCGGATCAGGTCTGATGATGAGATCACCCGTCCGGGTCAGGTCTGATGATGAGAACACCCGTCCGGTTCAGGTCTGATGATGAGATCACCCGTCCGGGTCAGGTCTGATGATGAGATCACCCGTCCGGATCAGGTCTGATGATGAGATCACCCGTCCGGGTCAGGTCTGATGATGAGATCACCCGTCCGGATCAGGTCTGATGATGAGAACACCCGTCCGGATCAGGTCTGATGATGAGATCACCCGTCCGGGTCAGGTCTGATGATGAGATCACCCGTCCGGATCAGGTCTGATGATGAGAACACCCGTCCGGATCAGGTCTGATGATGAGATCACCCGTCCGGGTCAGGTCTGATGATGAGATCACCCGTCCGGATCAGGTCTGATGATGAGAACACCCGTCCGGATCAGGTCTGATGATGGGATCACCCGTCCGGGTCAGGTCTGATGATGAGATCACCCGTCCGGGTCAGGTCTGATGATGAGATCACCCGTCCGGGTCAGGTCTGATGATGAGAACACCCTTCCGGGTCAGGTCTGATGATGAGAACACCCGTCCGGGTCAGGTCTGATGATGAGATCACCCGTCCGGGTCAGGTCTGATGATGAGATCACCCGTCCGGGTCAGGTCTGATGATGAGATCACCCGTCCGGGTCAGGTCTGATGATGAGAACACCCGTCCGGGTCAGGTCTGATGATGAGAACACCCGTCCGGGTCAGGTCTGATGATGAGAACACCCGTCCGGGTCAGGTCTGATGATGAGATCACCCGTCCGGGTCAGGTCTGATGATGAGATCACCCGTCCGGGTCAGGTCTGATGATGAGATCACCCGTCCGGGTCAGGACAGATGATGAGATCACCCGTCCGGGTCAGGTCTGATGATGAGATCACCCGTCCGGGTCAGGTCTGATGATGAGATCACCCGTCCGGGTCAGGTCTGATGATGAGATCACCCGTCCGGGTCAGGTCTGATGATG
The DNA here is from genome assembly GCF_027887165.1 of Monodelphis domestica. Classification (NCBI taxonomy): domain Eukaryota; kingdom Metazoa; phylum Chordata; class Mammalia; order Didelphimorphia; family Didelphidae; genus Monodelphis; species Monodelphis domestica. The sequence continues at coordinate 285,644,876 of NC_077230.1, read as the reverse complement.
AGATCACCCGTCCGGGTCAGGTCTGATGATGAGATCACCCGTCCGGATCAGGTCTGATGATGAGAACACCCGTCCGGATCAGGTCTGATGATGAGATCAGCCGTCCGGATCAGGTCTGATGATGAGAACACCCGTCCGGATCAGGTCTGATGATGAGATCAGCCGTCCGGATCAGGTCTGATGATGAGAACACCCGTCCGGATCAGGTCTGATGATGAGATCAGCCGTCCGGATCAGGTCTGATGATGAGATCAGCCGTCCGGATCAGGTCTGATGATGAGATCACCCGTCCGGATCAGGTCTGATGATGAGATCACCCGTCCGGATCAGGTCTGATGATGAGAACACCCGTCCGGATCAGGTCTGATGATGAGATCAGCCGTCCGGATCAGGTCTGATGATGAGATCAGCCGTCCGGATCAGGTCTGATGATGAGATCACCCGTCCGGGTCAGGTCTGATGATGAGAACACCCGTCCGGGTCAGGTCTGATGATGAGATCAGCCGTCCGGGTCAGATCTGATGATGAGATCAGCCGTCCAGATCAGGTCTGATGATGAGATCACCCGTCCGGGTCAGGTCTGATGATGAGAACACCCGTCCGGTTCAGGTCTGATGATGAGATCACCCGTCCGGGTCAGGTCTGATGATGAGATCACCCGTCCGGATCAGGTCTGATGATGAGATCACCCGTCCGGGTCAGGTCTGATGATGAGATCACCCGTCCGGATCAGGTCTGATGATGAGAACACCCGTCCGGATCAGGTCTGATGATGAGATCACCCGTCCGGGTCAGGTCTGATGATGAGATCACCCGTCCGGATCAGGTCTGATGATGAGAACACCCGTCCGGATCAGGTCTGATGATGAGAACACCCTTCCAGGTCAGGTCTGATGATGAGAACACCCGTCCGGGTCAGGTCTGATGATGAGATCACCCGTCCGGGTCAGGTCTGATGATGAGATCACCCGTCCGGGTCAGGTCTGATGATGAGAACACCCTTCCGGGTCAGGTCTGATGATGAGAACACCCGTCCGGGTCAGGTCTGATGATGAGATCACCCGTCCGGGTCAGGTCTGATGATGAGATCACCCGTCCGGGTCAGGTCTGATGATGAGATCACCCGTCCGGGTCAGGTCTGATGATGAGAACACCCGTCCGGGTCAGGTCTGATGATGAGAACACCCGTCCGGGTCAGGTCTGATGATGAGAACACCCGTCCGGGTCAGGTCTGATGATGAGATCACCCGTCCGGATCAGGTCTGATGATGAGATCACCCTTCCGGGTCAGGTCTGATGATGAGATCACCCGTCCGGGTCAGGACTGATGATGAGATCACCCGTCCGGGTCAGGTCTGATGATGAGATCACCCGTCCGGGTCAGGTCTGATGATGAGATCACCGGTCCGGGTCAGGTCTGATGATGAGATCACCCGTCCGGGTCAGGTCTGATGATGAGATCACCCGTCCGGGTCAGGTCTGATGATGAGATCACCCGTCCGGGTCAGGTCTGATGATGAGAACACCCGTCCGGGTCAGGTCTGATGATGAGATCACCCGTCCGGGTCAGGTCTGATGATGAGAACACCCGTCCGGGTCAGGTCTGATGATGAGAACACCCGTCCGGATCAGGTCTGATGATGAGAACACCCGTCCGGGTCAGGTCTGATGATGAGAACACCCGTCCGGATCAGGTCTGATGATGAGAACACCCGTCCGGGTCAGGTCTGATGATGAGATCACCCGTCCGGATCAGGTCTGATGATGAGATCAGCCGTCCGGATCAGGTCTGATGATGAGATCAGCCGTCCGGATCAGGTCTGATGATGAGATCACCCGTCCGGGTCAGGTCTGATGATGAGAACACCCGTCCGGGTCAGGTCTGATGATGAGATCAGCCGTCCGGGTCAGATCTGATGATGAGATCAGCCGTCCGGATCAGGTCTGATGATGAGATCACCCGTCCGGGTCAGGTCTGATGATGAGAACACCCGTCCGGTTCAGGTCTGATGATGAGATCACCCGTCCGGGTCAGGTCTGATGATGAGATCACCCGTCCGGATCAGGTCTGATGATGAGATCACCCGTCCGGGTCAGGTCTGATGATGAGATCACCCGTCCGGATCAGGTCTGATGATGAGAACACCCGTCCGGATCAGGTCTGATGATGAGATCACCCGTCCGGGTCAGGTCTGATGATGAGATCACCCGTCCGGATCAGGTCTGATGATGAGAACACCCGTCCGGATCAGGTCTGATGATGAGATCACCCATCCGGGTCAGGTCTGATGATGAGATCACCCGTCCGGATCAGGTCTGATGATGAGAACACCCGTCCGGATCAGGTCTGATGATGGGATCACCCGTCCGGGTCAGGTCTGATGATGAGATCACCCGTCCGGGTCAGGTCTGATGATGAGATCACCCGTCCGGGTCAGGTCTGATGATGAGAACACCCTTCCGGGTCAGGTCTGATGATGAGAACACCCGTCCGGGTCAGGTCTGATGATGAGATCACCCGTCCGGGTCAGGTCTGATGATGAGATCACCCGTCCGGGTCAGGTCTGATGATGAGATCACCCGTCCGGGTCAGGTCTGATGATGAGAACACCCGTCCGGGTCAGGTCTGATGATGAGAACACCCGTCCGGGTCAGGTCTGATGATGAGAACACCCATCCGGGTCAGGTCTGATGATGAGATCACCCGTCCGGGTCAGGTCTGATGATGAGATCACCCGTCCGGGTCAGGTCTGATGATGAGATCACCCGTCCGGGTCAGGACAGATGATGAGATCACCCGTCCGGGTCAGGTCTGATGATGAGATCACCCGTCCGGGTCAGGTCTGATGATGAGATCACCCGTCCGGGTCAGGTCTGATGATGAGATCACCCGTCCGGGTCAGGTCTGATGATGAGATCACCCGTCCGGGTCAGGTCTGATGATGAGAACACCCGTCCGGGTCAGGTCTGATGATGAGAACACCCGTCCGGATCAGGTCTGATGATGAGAACACCCGTCCGGGTCAGGTCTGATGATGAGAACACCCGTCCGGATCAGGTCTGATGATGAGAACACCCGTCCGGGTCAGGTCTGATGATGAGATCACCCGTCCGGATCAGGTCTGATGATGAGAACACCCGTCCGGATCAGGTCTGATGATGAGATCAGCCGTCCGGATCAGGTCTGATGATGAGATCACCCGTCCGGGTCAGGTCTGATGATGAGAACACCCGTCCGGGTCAGGTCTGATGATGAGATCAGCCGTCCGGGTCAGATCTGATGATGAGATCAGCCGTCCGGATCAGGTCTGATGATGAGATCACCCGTCCGGGTCAGGTCTGATGATGAGAACACCCGTCCGGATCAGGTCTGATGATGAGAACACCCGTCCGGGTCAGGTCTGATGATGAGATCACCCGTCCGGATCAGGTCTGATGATGAGATCACCCGTCCGGGTCAGGTCTGATGATGAGATCACCCGTCCGGATCAGGTCTGATGATGAGAACACCCGTCCGGATCAGGTCTGATTATGAGAACACCCGTCCGGGTCAGGTCTGATGATGAGAACACCCGTCCGGGTCAGGTCTGATGATGAGATCACCCGTCCGGGTCAGGTCTGATGATGAGATCTCCCGTCCGGGTCAGGTCTGATGATGAGATCAGCCGTCCGGGTCAGGTCTGATGATGAGAACACCCGTCCGGGTCAGGTCTGATGATGAGATCACCCGTCCGGGTCAGGTCTGATGATGAGAACACCCGTCCGGGTCAGGTCTGATGATGAGAACACCCGTCCGGATCAGGTCTGATGATGAGAACACCCGTCCGGGTCAGGTCTGATGATGAGATCACCCGTCCGGATCAGGTCTGATGATGAGAACACCCGTCCGGGTCAGGTCTGATGATGAGAACACCCGTCCGGGTCAGGTCTGATGATGAGATCACCCGTCCGGGTCAGGTCTGATGATGAGATCAGCCGTCCGGGTCAGGTCTGATGATGAGATCAGCCGTCCGGGTCAGGTCTGATGATGAGATCACCCGTCCGGGTCAGGTCTGATGATGAGATCACCCGTCCGGGTCAGGTCTGATGATGAGATCACCCGTCCGGGTCAGGTCTGATGATGAGATCACCCGTCCGGGTCAGGTCTGATGATGAGATCACCCGTCCGGATCAGGTCTGATGATGAGAACACCCGTCCGGGTCAGGTCTGATGATGAGATCAGCCGTCCGGGTCAGGTCTGATGATGAGATCACCCGTCCGGATCAGGTCTGATGATGAGATCAGCCGTCCGGGTCAGGTCTGATGATGAGATCAGCCGTCCGGGTCAGGTCTGATGATGAGATCAGCCGTCCGGGTCAGGTCTGATGATGAGATCACCCGTCCGGGTCAGGTCTGATGATGAGATCACCCGTCCGGGTCAGGTCTGATGATGAGATCACCCGTCCGGGTCAGGTCTGATGATGAGATCACCCGTCCGGGTCAGGTCTGATGATGAGATCAGCCGTCCGGATCAGGTCTGATGATGAGATCACCCGTCCGGATCAGGTCTGATGATGAGATCACCCGTCCGGGTCAGGTCTGATGATGAGATCAGCCGTCCGGATCAGGTCTGATGATGAGATCACCCGTCCGGGTCAGGTCTGATGATGAGATCACCCGTCCGGGTCAGGTCTGATGATGAGATCACCCGTCCGGGTCAGGTCTGATGATGAGAACACCCGTCCGGGTCAGGTCTGATGATGAGATCACCCGTCCGGGTCAGGTCTGATGATGAGATCAGCCGTCCGGATCAGGTCTGATGATGAGATCAGCCGTCCAGGTCAGGTCTGATGATGAGATCAGCCGTCCGGATCAGGTCTGATGATGAGATCAGCCGTCCAGGTCAGGTCTGATGATGAGATCAGCCGTCCGGATCTGGTCTGATGATGAGATCACCCGTCCGGATCAGGTCTGATGATGAGAAACCCCGTCCGGATCAGGTCTGATGATGAGATCACCCTAATAGCTGATAAAGTCACAGTTTGGAAAGTGGGGGCTGCCTTGCACCCCCAGAAAATTTGGCCCCCACTGCTCCTCCTCTTTGACTTCTCTCTCTTTAACTGCCCTCAATAATGGATGGTTATTGTTCTCTCTCCAATACAAAAGAAATTATATAAGAGGAAAGACTTAAAGAATAAATATATATCCCACCTTAATCCCCCTAGATTATTACCCTAAAAGATTACAATCACAGAATTAAGAACTAAAGATCATTACCCATTACCCCCCTCCTTTCCCTCTCCACAGAGTTACATTCATTCCCATTACAAGCCAGGCAAGCCAAGAACATCAATCACCTTTAAAACCCAGGTTGATAGGACACACTTCACTGGTTTATTATGTTACAATAGACAGAGCAACATCTCCAAGTACCCAAGTGAAATACACACAAAAATATCACTTGTAAATTGAAGAAAACCCCAAATCTGGTCTGTCATTAAATTACCCTCTAACCCTGTACCTAGCTACAAAATGTTTTGTTACTCATCTCCTAAGTAATTATGATTGATTGTGAAAGCTGACCAAAAGTAACAATGGTTCTCCTAACTGGTCAACCCCTAGGTCAGGGAGAACTAATCTCCAGATCACCCTGTTTATGGCATTCACCTATTTCTGTCATTGCAATAATGTTTCATTGCCTGTCTCCTTAGGCTTCAAGTCTGTTGTTAGGTTCTATGGAAACATGTATGTTGAGAAATGATTGTGTGCCAAGAAAATATGTACTCACTGAACTTATAAAATAAACTGACCCTTGTGCCATGGCAGAGTGCTGTGTGATGCCTACACATGTAGGATTGAGCATGAAGCATCTCTCATCCATTATTCGACCTAACCGCTACACCTAGACAGAGCAACCCTACCCTATGAGAGACTACTGACTCGACTCTTTGGAGTTGGGAGGCTTGAGAAGCTAGGAAGGGATGGTATATCTAGAAAAAGCTAATATAATAAATGATACTTCAGCTGATCCTTGATGGAATTTAGGGTTTCTAAGAGATGGAGGAGATGAAGCATAGAAGTCACACTGTTCACATACATAGAGTTGGGAGATGGAATTTTATATGTGAGGAAGGGAGTGAGGAATAAATCTGGAAAGTCAAATTGAATAACATTTAAAGAAGCTTTAAAAATGAAATTTAATAGTTTGCTCTTTATCCTAGAAGAAGCTTTGTGAGTAGGGAAGTCACAATGTCAGACCTTTGCTTAAAAATATCATATTGGCAACTTTATGGAATATGAGGGGAGACTTGACTTGTGGAGACCAATTAGGAAGTGATTGTAATAGTTCTGGTGGGAAGTGTTGAGCAGTATGTTGGCTACTTCAATCATTCTTCAAAAATATTCATATCTTCATGAAATCCTTAGTCCTCTGTTATATTTAATCAGACAAGCAATTCTTCCATCCTCATCTTACTAAAGGAAGATATCAAGGTCCAAGAAATTTTGATAATTTTTCCGAGGAAAAAACAATGTATTTGTAGATGGTGCTGGGTAACAGGGTGCCAATATTTTTCACCACATCTCATCCCCTACTTCTTTGTCTACCATAAACACTTCACATTTTCTTCCTACACAACTGACTTTATAACTCAGAAAGTAGCCTTCCCTTCTGCACCATGTCCTTTTCTATTTCCTCCCCCATTCTTTGAATTCCTTCCAGGATTCCAATATCAAGAAGGATTTTAGAGGCTATGTCCTTGTCTCCCAGGAGATCAAAGCTCAGGAGTAATCTACATTAGAAGATGAAGCTTTGGGAGAATAAAAACAGCCTGAATCCTAGGAGGGCTGCAACTTTCCCTAAACAAAATTGACGTCAGAGACATGAGAGCAAACAGAGGCATATCTTTTGGCTTCCTGTGGGATATTGATTTTTACTCCCTGCTACAGTATTTCCCTCATCCTCTTGGCATCCACTGGTGGAATGAAAACATCAGATTTGAAAAACTGAAAATACCGAGTGTGACAGCTTAATTCTGGAAGCTCAGGACATTTGAGAGCTTTATTTGAGAAAGACCTAGAAGAAATGGTGACTTCAACCAATGTGAAATTGGTCATGGAAAGGAATTTATGATACCAATAGATAAAAGTTATGTAGAATATAAAGATAAAAGTCTCTTGGACATTTGGACTTAAGGTGTATCATGAAACATTTTTGAAGAACTACTGGAGAGGAAGAGAGAGAGACAGGAACAGAGAGACAGAGACAAGAGAGAGACAGAGACAGAGACAAAGATAGACAGAGACAGAGAGAGATAGAGAGAGACAGAGAGACAGGCAGACAGAGACAAGCAAAGACAGAGGCAGAGAAAAAGGGATAGAGAGGCAGAGCCAGAGACAGAGACAGACAAAGGAAAAGAGAGAAGAAATAGACAGAAGTCAACAGATAAGGAAGGACAGAGACAGAAAGAGACAATCTGTAACAGTGATATAAGATAGGAGGGAGAGGGAGAGCAGGACATATCACAGGCCATAAATGAATCAGTTGAGCTCTTCGGTTTGTTTTAAAAGTGAATCTCTCCAAATTTCAGTCAGGAAATGATTCAGAGATTTTTCAATGTCTTCCTGACCTCAGAAGAGCAAGATTTTTGTCCTCTGCTCAGGGATGTGAATGAGTCTTGTCTCAAAATAGTTGTTAAAAGACTGCCAGAATTAAGTTCATTTCCACAACATATATACACATAAATATAGATATGCATATAAATTAATCAATCAATAAATATTTATTAAATGCCAACTATGTGTCAGGCACTGTGATATATAGATAGGTATGCATATACATAGTGCATAAGTGTATATATATATAAATATAAACATTATTCACGTATAAACACACATATGTATATATATATATATACATATTTGCAAATCCCAGATTAAGAACCCCAAATTTCACACAATTTTACTCCTGCAAATTCCAACCAGGTATCATAGGAAATATAATAAGATGTGAAATAGTCCAATATAGTCTCATTACATAACTTTGGTAAAAATTTCCAGGGCTTGTGAGAGAAGGTGTTAGTGGGGATCTTGCTTGTTATCTTATGCTATTTCACTTTATTCCATTTTAAACTCTTGAAATTCCCAGAAGCCTTATTTACCTCTCTACAGATCCTTAAAGTGTCAGATAAAATATAAGAACCCACAGTGGAGATTGTCATTGTTGTTGTGGACTATTCTTGGGACACAATTGGATCAACATTTGAACTTCTCCCAGATGATTGTGATACTAAGGGAGAACCTCATATCTCTGGCACATTCTCTTGATGCCACCACTACAAATGTATAATTGTGGGAATAATTTTGCAAGGCTACTGCCCAGGGGTATGAGAATCATTTCCCCTCTCCTTCCTTAGAAGTTCTTTGCCTCAATTTCTACAGAAGTGTTTCTCTTTCCAAATAGTCTGCATAACAGAAACATTTCTCACTTCCTTGGGAAAAAGGGGGTAATTTTATAAAAAGGTTGGACTGGATTATTTAAGAATAGTGTCGATTCTGATTTGTCAACCACTATTGCACATGTGGGTCATAGACCTCCCCACTTAATGATTAGGTGGGATGTTTACACTTTTGGTGATTAAATCTAAAAATGGACAGGAGGATTAATTTAATTTTCACAATCAGAGAGAGTTCATCAATTTCATTTTCACAATCTGGTGAGAGTTAAATTTAATCTTCACAATCCCCCTGATGATCATTGGAAGACTAGCTGACCACGTTGGTTGTGATGAAATACCCTCAATCTTTCTAGTTTTCTTGACTTTTCCTTTACTTTTGTGACTATCCCTTCATTGTTGACAATAAATTTTAGGGGGAAAAGGGGTTATTTTATTTTTTTAAAAAGGTTGGACTGGATTATTTAAGACTAGGTCACCAGGAATTTAATTTATTCCAAAGAGTTGTAATTATCATTTTTTTTTTTACAAAATATAGAAAAAGTGAAGGAAGAAAGTCAGAGAAAGGATAGGGTAAGATATCTATCCTAAGCACTAAGTAATTTTCTCCAGGCCCCTGACTCAACTCAGGCAGGGAGAGTTAGTACTTAGCCTGAGAGGCCTCAACAAAGCTGAGGACCTGGGGATATCTCTTCTAAGAGGTCTCTCCTTAGGCCAGTCTCTTCAGAAAATCCAGGAAAGGAGTGAGCTTTTTTACTCACCATGTGTTAGTCCAAAGAAAGAGATTCAAGGACAGTCTCACCAGGAATCGGATTTTGGGTTCAGTCAGCAGATTCTTCTTCAGCCTCCAACTCAAACTCTGAACTCCAGAAGAAGTCGAAGTTCAAGTTGAATTCCATTCAGGAAATTGTTACTCCCTTTTAAAGACACTTTCTTTTGTGTCACTTCCTGTGCCTTCCCTTGATTTTACGTCTACTAATCACAGTTGAAGCTTTGCTTAGGATGGCCCACGGGGCAGCAAGTTGGATTCTGATTCATCATCCACTATTGTACATGTGGGTCACAGACCTCCCCATTTAATGATTAAGTGAGATGTTTATACTTTTGGTGATTATATCTAAAAATGGGCAGATCTCCCAATTCAAAAGTAAATAGCATGTTTACACTTTTAGTGATTAAGTCTAAAAAAGGGAAGGGGAGTTAATTTAATTTTCACAATCAGGGGAGAGTTAAATTTAATCTTCACATTACAGTTAATCATTCTTTGTTTGAATGGCTTCTTTGAGTGGTGGAAGTTGGAAGGGCAGAGACAAAATCAAGGAGCCTAGACTGAATAATGAGGGATCCCAGGAATCCAGGTGTGTGCTAAAATCAGCTCTAATAGGTCATTGTGAGCATTCACATTTTAGACCTCTTCAATGGTTATATGTCAGAGCTTTTTTTTTATTTTGTTGATTGAATAGAATTAAGAATTTGTTAATAATGCAGATTAAATTTTAAAATATATTATTCTGGGTGGAGAAGTCTTGTTGTTAAGTGTTTATCACTATGTCGCTGTATTGCTTTATAAACATTACTTGAGCTCAACAGGAATAAAGTAGAAGGCTCAGGGGATGAAGGCATCACCAACTTGGAGGCCTCAAGATTAAAATAATAATAATAATAAACCTGCATGTATCAAATGCTTTGAACTTTGCAGAATACTTTACATTCATTACCTCATGATCCTCACAAAATTTCTGCAGATATCTCTGCCATATTTAAGGGGGAAATATACTCTTTCTGCATTTTTCTTGAGGGAGAAAGGAAATGGTTTGAGCCTCCAGAGGAGACTAGTGGTCTAAGTTGTAGGCATCTGTATGTCTCACTTTGCTAAAACCTTGCTAAAAGAACACATAGAGGACAACTAGAAGGTTTGGTAGATTGAGAACCAGGCCAAGATATAGTAGGTCCTGGCTTCAAATTTGGCCTCAGATTCTTCCTACCCATGTGACCCTGGACTAGTCACTTCATCCACATTGTCTGGCACTTACCACTCTTCTGCCTTGGAACTAATTACTGATTCTAAGATACAAGATAACAGTTTAAAAAGAGAGAGAGAGAACACATGGTCCAATTTCCTTTGTATCATAGCTCCTTTCCTCCATCTTCTTTTGTAAGCAAGCCTACATAAGTTGGAAAGGAAGTTATTTAATTACTAAATTCTATAGTATAATATGTGTCATTGATTTTCATGTTATGAATAAGACAGCATGGTGCAGTAAAAAGGCCAAAGGTTTAGAAGTCAGAAAACTTGATTCTTAGTCCTGATTCTGTCCATAATTCACTGTGTTCCATCACATCTCAACGGACGGGTGACAAGAAAGGAACCAATTAAATCCTCTTCTAGTACTGCAATTCTATGATCCCAAAGCACATACTGAACAAGGCACCAGCTGCTAAAGATGATATTTATATGGTCCTCTTCTCAGTGCTAACCTTGTTTGGCACCCACCCTTATTATTATCCCCAAATAGCAATTATTACTTTTGGCTTTTTTATATTCAAATCATTTCCCAATATATCTGCCTTCAACCTATCAAATTCTTCATTATATATTTTTTCTTTTTTCATAAGCAAAATCCAACCAAATGACAATATCTGACAGTATATGTAATATTCCACCCTTATTTTTCCCATCTCTGTACTGACTGAGAAAAAAATAGATCTGTTTACTCCTCTTTTTTCTGAGTTTAAGATTGTTCATTGTAATTAATGTGAGTTTGGTATTATTTTTGTATTTTTTGCATTTACATTTTTTAATCATTGTTAGCTTGGTCCTTCCCTTCTACACTTTGCCATGACACTCTTCCCAGTCATAAAACTACAGAAAGAGCATTGTACTTTGAGTGAATCTTAGTTTTTATCATGGATCTGCCAGTGACTATCTATGTGATCTTTGGGAAATCACTTATTTTCCCTAGGCCTCAGTTTCCTCATCTGTAAAATAAGAAAAATGAACTAGATGACCACTGAGATCCCAATTCTTAGACCGCTAGACCCCCTTCTAGTCCAGTCATTATACCCACTATTTGGGGAAGTATCTCCTCTGGTAAATGGATTGGTTGTCATTTGGACACTAATGCATTGCTGGTGTTGTCGTGAACTTATCCAACCATTCTGGAGTGCAATTTAGGATTATGCCCAAAGGGCTATCAACCAATGCATACCCTTTGATCCTGTAATGCCATTTCTAGGTCTACATCCCAAAGAGATAAAAAAAAATGGGAAAGGATTTGTTTGTACAGAAATATTTATAACTGCTCTTTTTGTTGTGGCAAAGAATTGGAAACTAAAGGGATGTCCCTCAATTGGGGAATGTCTGAACAAATTATGGTATATGATGGTGATAGAATAATATTGTCTATAAGGAATGTTGAACATGATGATTTCAGAAAGAGCTGGAAAGACCTACATATATATATATATATATATATATGTACACATATATATGTGTATATAGATAGATAGATGTATATTATATGTGTGTATGTATGTGTGTGTGTGTATTGCCTCATAGAAGTCAATCAAGGCTCCTGGAGGGAGAGATAGGAAGTAGCATGTGTCAGTCAAGTCAGAACACCTTGGCTACCTTGACCATCATATCCCTCAGATCCTAATGGATTCATCCCAGGATCCTAAATCCAAGAGCCTTTGGAATAGCAATGCTTCCAGCACCACTACTGAGATGCAGCTTAGCACCTGCTCCTCCACATGCTCTAGCCAACAGCTACTGTAGACCTAGAAAGAGAAATTCTTGCCACCACTGTCCTTAGCCCTCCCAAATGTCCTACTTCAGAAACTGATAACATTTTATAAATGGAAATGACATTAAAGAAGCATTAGCATATACTTGTCTGCTCTCCTCCTAGGGTTATGGGATTTTCCCATCTGGTGACTTGCCTCTCAAACCTTCCATATATGTCATCTCCTCCATTAGATTGTGAACTCTTTAACAACAAGGACTATCCTTTGCTGTTTGTATCCCTAGTGCTTATCTCGACGTTTTGCACATGATAAGCACTTAATGAATGATTAATTCTTTCATCTTACCTCTTGATCCATGATCTTATACTTCTCTGAATTTCTCATGTTTGTTCGTTTTTCCCTATGGTCCAATAATATTCCATTTCATTCTTATAGCACAATTTGTATAGATGTATTTCCCTAGTCTTGGCTTCAGATAGCCCTGTGGATCTCTTGCGTACGTGTTGATCATTCACCTTTCCCTAGAGAATCTTTTCCTGGCAGGGAAAGGCAGCTTGTTTAAAGAAACCCTAGGGATCCAAATGCCATCACACTCTCTGTTAATAATGCACTTTGAATTCAGATAACATGCAAATGATACAAGTGCAGTGATCCAAAACAATGCCAATACTTATTGAACCAAACTGTTAAGCAGCTTTAATGGTCCCCCAAAAGGAGACAGATCTGATAATTGCAAATGAGTTTAATCTGCTTCACATCTGAATTACCAAGGATTTCTTATTCAAATGTTCTGTCTTCCAGAGCCTATCAGGGTCAGTTTTCTATGTGCATGTAGTATAGAGTAGGAAGGGGAAGATATTAAGGAAATAATCAATCATACTGAATGCCTTCTATATGTACTTTTCACTGTGCTAGGTGCCTATAGGAATGTATACAGAATGAGATGGTCCTGCCCTCCAGGAAATTATCTAGTTGGGGAGACAAGACTAGGGCATGTGAATAAGTAGAGAACAGGAAAAGAGAGTGTCTATTTAAAGTGCTAATATATGTGGTACAGAATATAAATAGATTTTTTTCTAGACACTGTCAATCTTTGTAGAAGTTCAGAAGGGGCAGACCAATGGGAGCCAGGGGTGACAGGGATGATCACTTAAAAGCAGATGGGATTGGAACTGGGCCTTGAAGGATAGATAGAATTTAGATAGAAGTGAAAGATAGGAAGACAATAACAACAGTCACTAAGAGGCAATAAAATAAAAGAAAAAGAAGCTGTGATTCCTATCCTTTATAGGAAAGGGGAGTGGTGGTGGTGAAGATTTAGAATGAAAAGAGACTTTAAAGGTCATCTAATCTAATGATCTTATTTTAAAGATCAAGAAGCTAATATCCTTGAACTGTTTACAATGTAAGCTCATCAAGAGTTTGGGGTTTTTTTGCACTTTGTATATCCCAAGTAGACTAGGTTACTTATTAAAAATAGATGTTTAATAAATTCTCACTAGTTCTTTTATTGGTTAAGAAACATGTCAGTTATGGAAATAGGTCTTGACCAATGACACATGTAAAACCCAGTGGAATTGTGCATTGGCTATGGGAGGGAGTTGGGAAAGGGGAGGGAAAGAACATGATTTTTGTAATGCTGGGAAAATACTCTAAATTAATCAATTAAGTAAAATTTTTAAAAAAGAAAGAAACATGTCAACTTTTTGGGTAACATAAAATAAGAGAGATAGAAAATACTCCTCAAGCATAAGTAGCTACTCTGAATTTTATCTAACATTCAAATGGAAGTTATTGTTGCTGTTGCTTTTAAATTCATTAAATCAAATGTTCTCTCTCCACTGGAGCAGTCTTCAGTGTACTCCATTTTATGAACTCAGTGTTGGATTTGTGCATCCCTTTTGAGACAGTAGTCAAGGAGAATATGGAATTTTAGTGATGAGAATAATATTCTAGATTACAATGGACAAAAATGAAGCTCAGGTGAGTAACCTGCTAATAGAGACGTCTCCAAAATTCTTTAGGACTGGATATCTTCTTGGGCTTATGAAACTTTTGGAATAAGATCCAACAAATATGAAAGTATTTACTAAGTGGTATCAAAGAATAAAACAAAAGAGCTGAGCCAATGGGGTTTACTGTGAGATCTGCTGGACTTTATATTGAACAAATCTTTTCACTTTCTAACCATGATCAAATCACAAATGTAATTTTTTCTCTGAGTGCTTTTCCCCTTAATTTCTAAATGTATATGTATTTCAAGGGAAATTAAATCCATGGGTTTCTGGTTCATTTACCATTAGACATTAGACATCCAAAAAGCCTTATGAGCCTTTCTAATAAGCATTTGAAAGACTTGTTTTCCCTTAGCAACAGTTTTGTCATGAGTAAATGGACTCAGACTTCCAAAGAGCTCCAATTCAGCTTGAAGTTCCCAGCTCATAGCTTATACTGGGCAATAAACACTGACCATGGCCATACTCAGTCCTTATTTAGCAGTGGAGAGAAGGGCTGAACACAATCCTCTTATTCAGACCCATTGTAAATCCAATGGGAATTCTGTACTTAGCCCCAGGGAGCTGTTGGCCACTGTGTTTGGGGTTTTTCTTGGATAATAATTTTTAGATAAAATCTTCTTCACCTCAACTACCTTTCTGTGAGAGAGGTAAAATAGGTAGTACAAGTGTAAAGTCAAACTTCAAAACTTGCTGTCTTAAGCCTTTCAGATACTCTTGTTGTAGTCTAATCATATTACCTTTGAGTTGTCATATCACCAATCAGGTATCTCCCTAAGGAAAAAAATATGATAGATTCATTATAGGAGAGTCTAACACATATTAAACGAACTGTAGCCTGGGAGGGGGAGAGAGGAAGAAAGAGAATAAACATTTATCAGGTACCTATGTTGTGCCCAACATTGTGCTAACTGCTGTACAGATGTTATCGTGGTTGATCCTAGAATTCCTTTCCTTAATTTAAGGGTCAAAAATGGTTGATTGTGAACTATCAATTAATCTTGAGATCCTGGTTTATTGATTTTCAAGTCAGATAGGTAAGAGTTGGCATGTAGATATGATACTCTTTGGCATATGAGCTGATTTACATGTCTACAGGGTCCTTACTCTTACTTCTAAAACAAAGAGAAATATAATTAGATAGCAACTTATTTAAAAACAACTTGAGGGTTTTAGTACTTTGTAACCTTGGTATGGGTTAATGATGTGTTAAGTCATCTTGAAAAAAATTAATGAAAAAAAATTAAAGGTTATATGAGGAATAACGAAGAGTATTGTGTTTGGGTTCTAAGAACCTCATAAATAAACTGCAGAAAATCCAAAAAAGGCTATCCAAGATGTTAAATGGCTTTTAATTTATGCCATGTGAAAATCAGTTGAAGTAATTAGAGATATTTAGCCTGTAGAAGAAATGACTCTGAAGGGTCATGATAACTAAATATCCTCAAATATTTGAAAAGCTATCATATGTAAGAGAGATTGGAATTGTTCTATTTGGCTTCAGAGGGAAGAACCAGGAAGACTGAGAAGAAGTTGTAAAGAAGCCAACTTAATCTTGGTGTTTGAAAAAACTTCCTAACAATTATGACTATGGAATATTAAATTTCATGACCTTGGAAGATAATAGAAATCCCTTTATTGGAGATCTTCAAGCATCTTAGAGACAGTTAGGGAGTAAAGCAGATAGAGTCCTGGATCTAGAGTAAGGAAGACCTGATTTCAAATATGAGCTCAGAAACTAACTAACTGTATGACCCAGAGAAAATAATTTACCCTCTGTTTACTTCCATTTAATTAACTATGAGATGGGGTAAAATAATAGTAACTACCTCATAGAATAGCTGTAAGGACCAGATGAGATAATATTTATTTAGAAAGTGCTTAGCATAGTGCTTGGTACAAATAAATAATTGTTCCCTCCATTCAGAGGCTAGATGGATACTTATTAAGCATTTTATAAAGAGAATTCATTCTTGTGTGTGTTTTGTAGTGGGATGTACACATGAATGTTTTAGGCTTGCTAAGGGGCCATGGGAGAACCCCTTCCACGTTTGAAACCTTGTGATTCTGGTAATGGGAATATGGGTTACCATAATCCTTAAAAAGAGGTGATATGGAACAAAAATGTGCAAACAGAAGGGATGTCAGCTAAGTAGGTTGGAGGGTTTATTTAACAGCTTTTTAACTGATTTAGTTACCATAATAAGTTTAAATGTTGTAGATAAGAAATCGACTCCTAGTTTGTGAAATAGGAGGAGCGACCTTATTTTAGCTCATTAGTGGGAGAGAATTCACCCATATCACATAGAAACACTACATAGAAAGCAGTACAATAGATTTTTAATGAAAGCTTGACTGGAATTGAGTTGTAGTAAAAAGCAAAATGATTTTCAGGAAGACTAAGGGTCTCTACTCATTTGAATTACAGCTATTGTCTCCTAGTTTTTTTATAATGATGGACTTAAAAGAGATGGAACATTTTTTCTTTGTAAATCTGAAGATTATTTTTTTAAAGGTGGGTTATTCTAAGAGCTTTGAAACTATTGAACCTTAGATTTAAAAAACAAAAACAAAAACCCTGTGGATATTGTCAGTGGAGAATTAGGACCAATAGAGGGCGCTGACCAGACATTTGGAAAAAAGTCATCTCTGACTCAGTGGACACTGTACTTGTATATTGAAACTGGCAAGGAGAAATTCATTTAAGAGCTTTTGCAATGGTTGGCAGGCTTCAAACAAACTATTTATTCCTGATTCATCTCTGCTTCATAAACTTTCATGGGCTTGCAACTTCAGTCCTGATCATTATGGACTGTTTTGCTTCATCATCAAACTAAAGAGAGGAAAATGTCTACTTCTGAGCTTGGCACAGCATTCTCTTTGGACATGTCCTCAGGGTCAGTGATTTTCCAGCTCACAGTAGCAATTTGTGGTAAGTCAACAGGCTTTTATGAAGCACTTACTATGTGCACTATGCTAATAGCTAAGGGTATTAAAAAAAAGACAAGACTAACCCCTGCCCTCATAAAGTTCACATTCCAACAGGGAGACAACAAGGGAACATATACAAACAAAATATATATAGAATATAATGGAGATAATCTCAGAAAAGAAGGCATAATATACTGGGGAAAACTCTCCTTCCTTCCTTCCTTCCTTCCTTCCTTCCTTCCTTCCTTCCTTCCTTCCTTCCTTCCTTCCTTCCTTCCTTCCTTCCTTCCTTCCTTCCTTCCTTCCTTCCTTCCTTCCTTCCTTCTTCTTTCCTTCCTCCCTCCCTTCCTTCCTCCCTCCCTTCCTCCTTTCCTTCCTTTCTTTCCTTCTTTCCTTCCTTCTTTTCTTCCTTCCTTTTCACTTTTTGTAGCCCAGACCCCCCTGTGAATCCCTGGAGATACAAAAAAATTTGACATAGTCCTTGACCTCAAGAAACTTAAATTCTTTTGGTTAATTCAATGTACATGCATAAATGTATACCGCAAAATTTATGAGGTGATTTTTTTTCACAAAGTGCTACTTGAGCTAAATCTTGAAGGAAAATAAGAATTTTGAGAGGCAAAGATCATAAGGAAGTACCTTTTGCACAAGGAATAGCCAGCACAGAGGTACTGATTAAGAAGTCAAATTATTTTTTTAAGTCATTCCTTCCTTCCATATCACCTACTAAGTAACCCGATCTGGGTCAACCTCAGTGTTATGTGCTATAGAGAAATACAGAAGGATTCAAAGAGTTGATAGTTCACAAAAGACAAGACAAGACAAGAAAGATACACTATTTATTATTAGATTGTGGCCTTTGGCAAGGAACATGATTTTTCTAGGTCTAAGTTTACTTACAAAATAAGGCACTTGAACTAAATGACCATTAAATTTTTTTTCCATTTCTAACAACATATGATTTGTCATTTTTAAAAAACAGTAATATTATTAAAATAATACTAATAAAGATTAATATTAAATAAAAATAACAACAACTACTAATATATTGATTTACATAACATTTATATAGCCTTTAAGTTTGCAATGAACCAAAGTTCATTGTTATGGTTATCTTATTTGATGCTGAAAACCTGTGAAGTAGGAGGTTATTATTATCCCCATTTTACAGATGATGAAATTAAGAGACTTGTCCAGGGACTTGGAGCAAGTGTCTGAGATAGGATTTAAAGCTAAGACTCTTGTCTCCGAGTTCAGCTATCTCTCTCAAGGACCTTCTACCTGCCACAGAACACATATAAGAAAAAAACATAGAAGTATACACAAAGTAATTTGTACGGGCAAAAGTTCTTAACATTGTGAATTCTCATACAATCAGCTGCCCTAGAAGATATCAAGGTCTGTTTTACCTAAGGTCTTCAAGTTTCAGTCATTCCCAACAATGAATGACCATGCATCATTAGGGATGTTCTGGAGGGTATTACTGTTCAAATACAGCTTGACCCAGGCAATAATATTAGCTTACATTTACATACCACTTTAGATTTTAAAAAATTGATTCTCATTACAAAGTGATTTAGGACTATAGGAACAATGTCTATTTTACAAATGAGGAAACTGAGTCTCAGAGTGGTTATATGACTTACCCATGGTTTCAAGCTAATAAGTGTAGACAAGATTTGAACACATGACTTTCCTAATGTCTGGTCTAACACTTAATTAAGTTTCTTCTTGTCGTCTTTCTAATATTTGACCAGTCTGGAGTCCTTTCTAACTTTTAGATGATATGATCAAACTATACCATTTAAGAAATATGTGTTTTATTCTTTTACTGTGAGGAAACAGGCAATTATTTTAGAGATATTAAATTTGTGGTAGTCAGAAATGCATCTCAAAATCAGGAAATCTAGTCATTTATAGAATAATAATAATCACAATCATCATTTTCACCATAGTGTCAGTGTCATCATCATATATATAATTATATAATAGTATAATATATAAATAACATAAATAATATTATATTAAAATAATATTAATAACACTTAATAAAATTCTACACTATAATAATTACATATAGTATTGTAAATAATTATAATTTCTATAGTGTTTTTAGGTTTGCAAACTGCTTTATTTCCAACTGTTCCAACTGTTTTCTCCTCCTCCCACATTCTTCCTTCAACTCTCTTCATTATTATATAATTGTACAAGGACTTTTCCTAAGACACAAGAATTCTCTTCCTCCATATAGGCACAGTCCGATGGCTGTTGACACACCATTTATTTGCCATCACATTTGGTTTGGTGGAACAGGTTGCAGGTGAGTTTCCAAATAGCCCAACAACAGCAGGAGTAATCCCCAGATCCCACAGCTTCTCTCTTTGGACTGCTGGAAGTGATTAATGAGGATAACCTTGCTGGGTCCTTTCACCAGGGAAAGATGGATTGAGACGCAGGATCTTTCTTAGCAAACATAAGCCTGAATTTCCATGACTCAAATGTTCCATTTTATCTTGATATAAATAAAACCTCATACGACAATTCTCCAGTAAGTGGAGGACACAGTAAGGTGCCACAGTCATCAGCCCTGAGGGTGTCTCCTGATGGGGCCCTGCCCTCACCATCCCTATGTCTTATCCAGCAATGAGAGGCTGGAGCCAGTTTATAGAGATTGTAATACCATCAGAAGGCTGCTCATACTTGCCTCTATAACTCTTCCTGCAAACCTAGATTCAGCATCTTCCTTGTGTCTCTCTCTTGTATCTGGGCCCCAGTGACAAGTAACTGACTTGGGTTAGGATAGGAGAGAATAAGAGAAGAAATAAAGGAAGGGGGGCATCCAAAGGTTCTGGCAGCAATTATGTGCCTCATTCTCTTTAATAACATAAAACATCAATTCCCAGGGACTGTATCAGTGCAGGACATTAATGAAGACTGCAATTCTACTAGGACTTTTTAATAATAACTTTGGTTTAATCAAACAGTCAATCAACAAATATTTATTGAATTTCCTTACATGTAAAACATAGCAATAGACTGATTTATTTCCTTTTTAAAATCTGTCTCCCTTTTTCGGTTTTATTTTATTACCACAGCAACAAGAGATTTTTAAAAAGTTTTATTAATGCAATCTGTTTTTATAGCAGTCATTTCCACATATAACCATTCTCCTACTTCCTGACAAGGCATTTTCACTTTCTATAAAAGCAAAAACAAATAATAAAATAGTTAAGCAAAACCAATCAATAAATTGACTTCTAATGGCATATCATGTACATAGCATCTCATTTCACCAAAAGGAGGAAGATCAGCAGGAGAAGTTTTGAGACTCAAACAAGATATTGAATATAAAACACTTTGCAAACCTTAAAGCACTGTAGAAATGTCCATTATTCTAATTTTTATTAATTATCCCCTTGGTAACTTTATGCCTGGAGCCTTCTACTGTCCTCCCACTGAAACCACACAATGTTTCTAGAATAATACAGGAGCTATACTGGTAAATGTTTAACAACAGAACTCTCCAGAAAAAAAGAAATATGTACATAAGTTTAACCTGAATTATTAACACCTTCTTATGTCTAAACAATCAATAGAACAATAAATCAAGCCCTAATTTATAGTGCTCATTGATTTCTGGATATAAGTATTACTATGGAGATTTAACAATGGGCTCATGCAAGCCAATACATCTGGCTACAGCCCGTGAATATCTGACATTTGAAAATATAATAACATATTTTAATTAATGATATGACTTAATTAATGTAATGAGATGACTAAAAGCAGCAACAAATCAGGAAAGATGGCAAGGTATCCTAGGTGGGACTGGTGAATAGAATGGGAAACGTCTCCAAAGTAGTCCATTTCGGTCCTATTCACCAGCTCTCTCTACAATGGATTTTACCATCTTCCATGTTCTCCTTTTTCCCCCTGCTTACTCAAAAATAATCAGAAAAAATATTTGGTTCTCAAATAGAATGCTTGGCCTCCTTCCTTTTATTGCAGAGGTAGGGTACTGTGAGAAAGAAATATTGCATATGCGGCTAGAAGAGGTTGATCGATTTTGTTTAACTGTTTTGTTGTTGTTACTGGTTTTTATTACAAATGCAGGTCTTATTATTATGGAATTGGGGTGGGAAGGGTTATGGCTAGAAATTATTGAAGTATAAATACAATGACATTAAAAAAACAAACCTTTTTAGTGCATCATCTACTGTAATGATACAAAGAAATATAAAGCTTAGAGCCTGCCTTTTTGGAAGTTTATAGTTGATTTTGGGGAGATAGAAAAATCAAGAAATATATGAAATATAGGATAGTTCAAATTCCTTAATCAGTTAATAAAGAACCTTTACAACCTATCTCCTACATATCTTACTAGTCTCCTCTACTGTACTCTCTTCTGTAAACTTTCAGATCTAGCCAACATACTTGTGATCTTAATAAATGCTTGTTGGTTATTTTCTGCCTACCCCAGATCTCTTCAAACTTCTCATCATATCTTGTGGTTTTTTTTCTGCTCTAAAGATTTAAAGATCTGCTCTAAATCTTTCCTGATTAGAAAAATGCAAATCAAAACAACTGAGATATCATTTCACTCCCATCATATCGGCTAAAATGATAAAAGGGCAAAATGCCAAATGTAAGAGATGTGTAAAAAATGAGGACACTAATATACTGTTGGTGGAACTGTGACCTGATCCAACCATTTTGGAAAGTAATCTGCAATTATGCCCAAAGAGTTATAAAACTGTGTATAACTTTTAACCTAGCAATACCATGATTAGATTTATTTCCTAAGGCTGTCAGGGGAAAAGGAAAAGAACCTATATATTCTAACATTTGTAGTAGCTCTCTTTGTGTCAAAGAACTGAAACTGAGGAGATGTCCATCAACTGGGGAATGCTAAACAAGTTGTAACAAATGATTGTGATGGAATACACTGTGAGAAATCATGAACAGATTAATTTTGGGAAAAATGGAAAGAACTACATGAACGTTTGAAGAGTCAAGTGAGAGGAACCAAGAATACATTATATACAGCAACATCAAGATAATTTGAGGAATGACTTATATATGTCTTCCTCCAGAGAAAAAACTGATATATTGAAATAAGTAATAAATTTTATTTTATATATACCTAAATGATGCCTTCTTTAATGGAGGAGAGGAGAGGGGGGGAGGGAGTTAACAGCGAATTTTAATGTAAAAACAATAAAACATACAAATAAATTTAAATTAAAAAAAAAGATCACTAAGTTTGGAGTTAGAGCTCTGGGTTTGAATCCCACATAATTACTACATGTAAGAGTCACTCACCTATTGCCTCTGAGTCTCATTTCCCTCATCTATCAAAAGAGTATGTTGGACCAGATAATCTCTAGGGAACCTTCCATCTCTAAATCCTTTGATTACTCTTTGAGTATTCATTATATTATTTTTAACATGCAGCTTCAAATCAATGATGGAATAAATGTCAAATTAGTAGTCTAGGGGAGTATTCTGAGTTCAGAGAAGAAAAAAGAAAGTTTATGGAATGCTTGATCTGAACAAGGAAGAAGGTAGGAGATAAGCATTTATTAAGCACTACTAAGTGCCAGGCATTGTGCTAAGGACATTAGAAATAATATTTCTTTTGATCTTCACAATCACCCCAGGAGGAGATACGATTGTTCTCTATTTTATAGTTGAACCTTTCCTATAGAAACTATAGCAAACAGAGGTTAAGTGACTTGCTCAGGGTCCCATAGCTAGTAGGTGTCTGAGGTTATATTTGAACTCAGATTTTCCTTACTCTGTGCTCAGTGCTCTATCCGTCATACCACTTACCTACTCCAAGATAGTAAAGATTGTAAAGAAGTTGAGCAGCAGCTTCTAATGGGAGGTCAGGGTCTATTAGGATTACACTCCACGTTACACGGAGAAATCAAGGGGAAGAACTGAGAATTATACTCAGGCACTTGTATCTTAGGACATTAGTTAATACATAAGCTAAAAGTGAAATTTAAATATGGAAATAAGTCTTGATCAGTGACACATGTAAAACCCAGTGGAATTGCTCATTGTCTACTGGAGGGGGGGAGGAGGAGGGGAGGGAAAGAACATGAATCATGCAACCATGGGAAAGTATTCTGAAATTAATTAAATAAAAATTTTCAAATGCAAAAAAAGAAATAAATAAAAAAGAAACTCATCTACTTGGCAAAGTTCAGAATAAAATTCAAGTTTAAGGATTTTTTTTTTAAAAAGTGAAATTTAATTTGTACAAACAAAACCAATGTAACTAAAATCAGAAGGAAAACAACAAATTGGGAAAAAATCTTCATAAAAACCTCTGACAAAGGTTTAATTACTCAAATTTACAAAGAGCTAAATCAATTGTACAAAAAATCAAGCCATTCTCCAATTGATAAATGGGCAAGGGGCATGAACAGACAGTTCTCAGCCAAAGAAATCAAAACTATTAATAAGCACATGAAAAAGTGCTCTACATCTCTAATCAGAGAGATGCAAATCAAAACAACTCTGAGGTATCACCTCACACCTAGCAGATTGGCTAACATGATAGCAAAGGAAAGTAATGAATGCTGGAGGGGATGTGGCAAAGTGGGGACACTAATTCATTGCTGGTGGAGTTGTGAACTGATCCAACCATTCTGGAGGGCAATTTGGAACTATGCCCAAAGGGCGATAAAAGAATGTCTACCCTTTGATCCAGCCATAGCACTGCTGGGTCTGTACCCCAAAGAGATAATGGACAAAAAGACTTGTACAAAAATATTCATAGCTGCGCTCTTTGTGGTGGCCAAAAATTGAAAAATGAAGGGGTGCCCATCAATTGGGGAATGGCTGAACAAATTGTGGTATATGTTGGTGATGGAATATTATTGTGCAAAAAGGAATAATAAAGTGGAGGAATTCCATGGAGACTGGAACGACCTCCAGGAAGTGATGCAGAGCGAGAGGAGCAGAACCAGAAGAACATTGTACACAGAGACTGATACACTGTGGTATAATGGAACGTAATGGACTTCTCCATTAGTGGCGGTGTAATGTCCCTGCACAATCTGCAGGGATCTAGGAGAAAAAACACCATTCATAAGCAGAGGATAAACTGTGGGAGTAGAAACACCGAGGAAAAGCAACTGCCTGACTACAGCGGTTGAGGGGACATGACAGAGGAGAGACTCTAAATGAACACTCTAATGCAAATACTAACAACATGGCAATGGGTTCGAAGCAAGAACACATGTGATACCCAGTGGAATCATGCGTCGGCTACGAGGGGTGGGGGGGGAGGAAAAGAAAATGATCTTTGTCTTTAATGAATAATGCATGGAAATGATCAAATAAAATACTATAAAATTAAAAAAAAAGAATATATGATTGGGGGGGTTTGTTTTAAAAGATTATTCTATTGCAAAAATGAATAATATGGAAATAGGGATCAAGTGATAACATTTGTATAACCCAGTGGAATTGCTTGTTGGCTCTGGGAGGGAGGAGGAAAGAAGGGAGGGAAAGAAAATGAATCATGTAAACATGGAAAAATATCTAAAAATAAATAAATATATATTTTTAATTTAAAAAAAAAAAGTGAAATTTAAATCAATCCCATCCCTATCACCACTCCTCACAATTGGTGTCCCTTGCTGGTTGGAGAACAAAAAGCAACAATAATAACCCAAACCTTTCCTTCCCCAAAACACTGAAGGTCTAGACTAACCCAAACCTCCACTCCTGTATCTCCCTGTGAGCCGCAATAGAAAGGCAAGAGGAAAGGAGTACCAGAAGACATAACATTTCTATTAGGACCATTGCCTGATTCACATTAGCCTCATTGCCTGATTTTCTTTTAGACCCTGGGCATGTGGTTCAGGGATCATTTTCCTGGCAAGTCCCCGGGTCATTCAGAATAGATTGCTTAGTGGGAAAAGCCATGTCATGCCTATGCCCTCCATATGCTGCATTGGCTTTGTATTCTTCCAAGTGATTCTTAAACCTCATGGCCCTCTCCAAGACATTTGAAGAGCTTGTCTTCTTTGTAGAAGTCACTTATTCTTCCTTATGCTGTGGGAACTCATAGGGACCGGTTATTCTTGAGCTAATCTTCAGGTTGGGCCCCTCATTTCCCACATCTGTCTGAAAGCCTTTTTTTTCTGAATAAGTAGAATATACAATGTGTACTGTCTCCTCAGAATGAAGATTCCTCTACAAACCCCAGAGGTTCTGAATCTGGGGAATGTGAATTTGTATTTGCTATATACTAATAACTGTAGTTCAATATAATTGGTTTCCTTTGTAATCTTACGTATTTTATGTTATGCATTTAAAGGCGTTATTCTTAAGAGAGACCCAAACATGTCACCAAATTGCCAAAGAGGTCCATGACACAAACAAGGTTAAGAACCCCTTATTGAGACAGACTAAAACTGACTTTTTCCCTCTCCAAGAGACAGTGAAAAAAGGAAGTCACTAGTATTCCAGAAGAATGTAAATTCCTTTCAGGCAGGCACTTTGAATGTTGTCTTTGTATCCTCAGCACCTACCACAATATCTGTTGTCTTTGTATCCTCAGCACCTACCACAATATCTGGCACATAGTAGGTATTTAATAAATGCTTATTCATTTAAATTGTTGATTATCTCAGCTGGTTTTTTTTTTCTGTTCTTCTTGATATTTCCAGGCTCCATTTTGCTTATTTCAAAGTGGTAGCTAATTCATGATTTAAAACTTTGTGTTAAATGCTCTCAGAAGCCCTCTGATGAATATAATTTCCACTACAGAAGTAAACGAACAATAGCAAGTGTACAGTGAGAATGCACATTGCATGTATGTTCTCTCAACCTCCATTTCAAGGATGAATACTGTTAAACCAGTAATTCCCTAAATCAATGTTCTCCTGTGATTTGTGTCTGTTGTTTTGCTGCTATGGTTTGTGTCCTCTTTTCATGTCCTTTATTGAAATCCAGCAAAGGTCAAGAATGCCATAGTGGCAACTGAGCCTTAACAAATGAGAATCCTCTTGCTTTCCAGCAGCAGTTAAATCTTGGGTTCCATAGGACTTTACCACCTCTGGCATGGTGATGTTAGTGTCTAAGGCCCTTTTCTACTCCATATTTCAGGTTAAAAGACAGCAAGGAAGGCACTAAAATATAATCCCTGACCTGACCCCTCACTAGAAAGTTGAAGATACTCTTCAAGTTTTAAGACTCTTAGATTCCATTGGATCCCAGACTTTTTGACTCTCTTGTTTTCCTTCAAAGGAATTTCATTTCATTTTCAATATTGTGAAATACAAACAAGGAAAGCATTAATTTCTCTGTTTACTTGGAAGAGCATAGGGAAGATAGCATTCTTGTCTTTACACATTTTACAAAGGCAAAATGGAGAGAATGTGTTTACTTTTTTAACTCCCTTTGTGTTGTTAGAAATTGTCCCAGTCATTGAAAATCAAGAGTCACATAATCACTCTTTTATTCCAACCAGGAGTATTTAGAATCAAAAAAATCAAATAGTCTTCAAATGTTAGCACTAAGAGAGACCTCAGGGATCATCTGCTTCACCTTCTAAATTTTTCTTTGACTTTTTATTTTCTGGTGAGGTGAAGAGGGTTAAGTGATGTGCCCAGGGTCACATAGCTAGTGACTGAGTTTGGATTTGAACTTGCCTTCCTGATTTCAAAAAATGTCCATGTTTTCTTTAAAAAAAAAGTTTATTTAAACTTCTATCTCCTATCTTTGAATAAATACTGAGTATCCATTCAATATCCATTCAACTGAGTATCAATTCACTAAAGAAAATAGAAAAACAACTGAAATCATCAACAGTTCATATGGATACTGATTGTCCCTTCTAAGACAGAAAAGTGGTAAGGGCTGGACAATTGGGGTTAAATGACTTGCCCAGGATCACACAAGTAGGAGTGCCTGAAGTCATTTTTGAACCCAAGATTTCCTATCTCCAGCCTTTGGCTATCTATCCACTGAGATACTTAGTTGCTTCCACCCCCAACATTTTTCAAAAGAAAGAAAATAAGAACTGGAAAAGTAAAGGAATTTTTTTCAACACCCCAAAGCTAGTTAGGGGCAGTGGGAGACCAGAGTGCAGGTTTGGGGACTCATGGCTCCTGGTCTTTTTCCTACACTTCCCTTCTACTTTGGTACCATCCCACAATACATGGTATTGTATCATCTGCCTGCTTGAGGAAGCAAGAGAGGAAGGAGATAGGTTAGTAGTTGAAAAGTAATCATCTCTGGCTTTGGAGATGAAAGGAAACAGAGGTTAAAAGAGAAGGTTTTACTCAAAAGATGTGCAGGGAAGGAGGGCATAGTGGGAAGAGTGTCTGTACCCTCTCTGAAACTGGGAAGTAAGCTACTCTTCTGATGAACAAATCCATGATGAATGAGACTTGACACCTGAGAGCCCAATGCAGATCATGCCATCACATTGCCTGGTGCAATGAAGGGCAAAGGAGTGGTGACAGCATTTACAGCTCTCACCAGTCCTGTAAATGGACCTCTTTCTTTATGAGACTGACCTTTTACTGGTGCCCTGTTGGAATCTCTTCCTGTTCCCACTCTGTGATATGGCTTCTTTTCTCTTCTGCTGCTATATATTTGTCAAATTAAACCTTGAGTGTTTGGGAATACTGTTATCATTATCCTCTCACCGACAAGATTATTTTTTCATCAAGGACCTCATTTATATTCTAGAATGGAATTAGCCCAGATGGCATACCTGGACCATATGGATTGACTCCATTTCAAGGGCAGAAATACTGAGACCCAGAAGACTTGTCCCAGCCCTAAGAGCAAACCAAAGGCTTTGCTAATAGTACTGAGAAATCTAGAGAAGAGATTACTTTGTTACATCGTCAAGACTAAAAGTATTAAAGTGCTTACTATGTGCTGGGTTCCATGCTAAGTGCTAGTAAAGACTCTAAATGCAGCCTCCAAGCATATGACATGTTGGGACTGCTTGTAAATATGTGCCTTCACCTTAGGCATCCTCCAAAGTCAAATTCCAGGAAAACATTTAAAATAAAGCTGAAAGGTTTGTCTCACATTTCCCCTATTATTTGGCGATTTCATGTGTATTTGCACTTCCTGCTGGCCCTCCCCAGATATCTAAATGAAGATCCCAGGAGCAAGGCTATGTGGTATCCATGCCACCCCATGGGGCCAGCCAGATGATTAGTCTGTGGAGATGTACTTTTTTCTATCTATCTGGATTGGTTCCGGGAGGAGGCAGTACCGGTTTCTAGTTTTCTGAACATAAAATTAAATTAGCGAGTGAGGTGGACACACCAAAATAGGGCAATTTGGGTCCCATTTTCCTCAGGTTGTTTAGACAGATTGGTACAATTTTAGTTTGCAGTTTGGTCCAAAGGGGGAGTTGATTACTGGCTCTGAAATGAGCTTCCTTCAACCCCTGCGTGAGCTGGTTGAAAAGATTTGCTTAGCAGCAGCCAAAGGAAGATAGCTAACAGAAAAAAGAAAGAAAGAAAGAAAAGGCTAAGAAGAGAAAGAAAAAAATGGAGAACCATACAGAGTTGGGGTGGGGGTTTGGGAAGAAGAGAAAAAGCAGGAAAGACTGATCACCTGGAATGATCTGTACTGTTAGCCTCATTTAGACATAATCAGCTCAGCACATTGGTGATTAACCTGGTAATCATGGTCAGTATTATAGTCACAACTGGCAATAAAATCATAACCAAAGTAGATAGAAAACATTCTTCCTCTGCCTGGGCAGTGACAGCCAAAGCTATTTCCCCCCTTGGAAATTTGATGGGAGGGAGCCATGACCCAGGGAAGATGCCCAATGAAATCCCTGCTCTCTCTCTCTCTAGCCTTTCTGAGATGCTAGATGGTTTCTTTTCAACTTGATAGACCAGACTAGAAGTTTTCTCAATGGTTTTTAATTTGTAGGGTTGTGATGGTTTTTCATAATGATGACAGCCTGCCCATGGAGCCTGCAGTACACCATGCGCACTGACTCTTTTTTTGTCCTTCAGCCAGACCTATTTTGCTCATTAGCTTCAGTATGAGGAAGAAATTGCAGGCTCCCTCTGAAGATTTTGCCATTGGCTGACCTGATAAGCAGAATGCAAATGTGCAAATGTACATGGAACTCAGCATTAGATGCTCCAGAGGCTATGGACGATACATTTTTCCCCATAAGGGTTTTTTCAACATGGAAGAATTATGGGGATAAAAGGGGAAGAAATGGATGAGCTGTAGGAATGCTGAAAGGGGTGGAGTTTCCCTTTTTTTTTTCTTAGCCTGGTCCCTGACACCATATTAAGTTCTTTAGTTTCTGAACCAAGTTGCTGGATCAACTAATTCAGCCTGCACAAAGACAACTAAAAGACTTCATGGAGGACTTCTTTAGAGTGAATTGGAAATGGTGGATTTTCCAGTCCTTGAGATTTAAATACCCATTCCTCCAAAGAAAAACAGTGATTCATAGTCATCCATTTCTAATACTATGAGCTTTAGCTCAGAAAAATGTTATATTGCTTTGCAAAGAGCTGAACAAGGGATTATAATAACAATTTTACATGTTTTGTAGATTGAAATACCAAAAAAGGAAGGAATAAAGCTAGAGCAGAGATAATGTCCTATAGAGTCCAACCTTCCAGGCCCCTGGCTGGGGATGGATGCACTTATATTAAAAGGACAAGGCTTTTCTTTTTACCCTAAAAATGATCTGCACTTGTTCTAAAGCAATAAGAAAACATTTTTCAATATTTAATTTGTAATCTGCCTTATTTGTAGTGACTTTATGGATAAATATAACCTACCCTCACATCACACCTATCCTTCACAGGTCAGAAATGAGTAAAAATCAAACAAAAAAAAAAACCCACAAAGCCAAATTATTCTGATTCCACTAAAAAAAGAAAAGAAAAAACACAGCACTTCAATGGCTAACATTCCTCTCTTTAATAATAGCCATAATTTCTTCTATAATTATTTTTATTTTATTTATTTTTAATTTTGTTTTATTTTGCTTTTATATCACTTTCATTTTATTATATCTTACTCAGTGAACCATTCCTTGAAATAAATAATAAAAATGGAAAAAAGAGGAAAATTGAGCCATATATTAAGCAAGTCTGATAAGATAGTATATACAATGTGCTATACCCATAGTCCTTTACCTTTGCACAAAAAAAGAGATAGATTTTCTCATATCTTCTATGAATCTATTAGATCATTAAAATTCCAAAGCATTCAATTTGTTTTCAAGATCTTTCCCTTTACATTGCTGTACTTGTGCATATGTTTTTTTTCCTGGCTCTGCTGATTTTACTCTGTATTAGTTCATATAAGTTACCAGGGTTCCTGAAATTCTTCATAGTGATTATTTCTTGAAGTACAGTAGATATCCTATCATATTCATGTATTCACAATTGTTTGGATATTTGATGATTGATGAGTATTTACTTGGGTTATACCTCTTTACTGCCAAAAAAAATAGCTCTCAAATTTTATACCACATCATTACTCACAATTCTCTCTAATTCTTTCCCACCCCCACACCAGGCCTATGATATAGGTAATCAGAATAATGCCTCTTCCACATAATATAATATTATTCTTATTTTACAGATAAGAAAACTGAGCCTCAGGGAAGTGATGTAATGTGTTACATAGTAAGAAATGGTTGTTTTTAAGTCAAATAACCTTTGCTTTCTGGTGTCTGCTCTACTGCTCTTTCCTGAACAGTAGACATAGTGCCACCTCTAATCCTGAACCTACTTGTACTCTATGTTTCAAATTTCAAATACTTCTCCCTCTTTTCTCCATTTTTTAGATTCATCCCTTTCCTCTCTACTTTCTTAAGATTGTCTGCTTTATCAATTCCCTTTTTCCCTCTTCTTTCCCTTGTCTCCTTTTTTCTTACTCTCCTCATAGCTTCCCTTTTAGCTCCTTCTTTCTCTTCTTTCCCATTTAGTTTTCAAGTGTGCTTTTCCTCCACAGTTGAAGATGTTTTCCAGAGGACTTTTTTGTTATTTTCAAATATCTCATTTAAAAGTTACAGTTATTAGTGTAGTAAAAATGGAAGAGGATACAAACCACTTTTTCTGTTGAGTTTTCCCAAATTTTTGAATAATAGAGATAGAATAGAATAGAGATAAAAGCTGGATTCTGTCCCAAGAAGCAGTAACAAGCTGTGGAGGAAGGAATGGTGGTCATCATAATAGGTTGTCACATTGAATAATCTTGTCATTTATATAGTATAGGTGTCATTTTTTCCAATTTTATAAATGGAAAGATTAAGTGACTTTTCAATAGTCATACAGCTTATAAATGTCATAACTGGAACTTAAGCTCAATTTTTTCTAGATCAAGACCAGTGCTCATTCCTCTATACCTCATTAATATAACTAAATAATTAAAGAGAATGAAGGTTCAAGGTAATAATTAGCTTACACCTTTGTAAATGTCTTTGCAACTTCCCAAATATCTTGTGTTACAAGCATTCAATGAATCACACATTTCCCCTGCCTTAACCAAATTGTGGTCCAATCACCTACTACTTAGCAAAAACTTCCTTTTGAAAATCAATAGCAGACCTGCATTTGTGTGAAGATGAGAACCACTGGGGCTCCTGTTTCCTTGCTGGCCTTTTTCTGCTTAGCACATTTTCTATCATACCTCCCCAGATGGTGGCTCTGAAGTGGCTTGTGTTTAGCATCAGACCTCAACCAGAGCTCTTGGGATGAGATGCTCCCCATCATTAGCTCAGCAGGGTGACTTTGGTGAAGATTGGGTCCTAATCAACCCCCTACTTCCCAAGCCTTTCTTATTCTCCTACAGGATCCTTAAGCCAAAAAGTATGTCACTTCCATTGCTCTTTGCCAAGAAAAGAAAGCATCAGCCTGAGGAGGTATGCTTCTGTGGCTTAAATGAATATAATTTCAGTTAAATGGAAAGCTGCTTTCCATATCCAGATGGTGTCTGAGGAAAATGGCTTGCTAGGTAGATGAATTGTTCTGGCAACGAAATTTCATGGGGAGCTAGAATCTCACTGATTTTTACTGTGTTGGGCCTCAGCCATCAGTCCAATCTCTTCCTCCTTCTTCTTTTCACTTTCCAGTGGAGACACTAGCTCTTTGGCTCACTATAGAAATGGCCAAGTGACTTGGGAATGACTTCACTGTAGAATGGGGAGTAGATAGGCCACTTCCGTCATAGAAATAGAATTAAACTTTTTACTGATTTGGGGCAGCCTATGTCTGGAAAGTGATGGCAAACTTGTTGAATGATGCCATAGAATCTCAAAGTTTTGAAGGGACCTCCGGAGCCAGCTCATTCAATCCATACTAGAAAAGAATATCCTTGACAAACTACCTAACAAGTAATCAACCTGCCTTTGCTTGAAGATCCCAAGATCTTCCTAAGTCAACTCATTCAACTTTTATATAGTCCTAAACATTAGGAGAGCAAAGCTAGGTATTGTAGTAGATAGAGCACTAGCACTTGAATCAGAAAGACTCATATTCCCAAGTCCAAAACTAGTCTTGGGAACTTACTAGTTATATGACTGGGGAAAGCACTTAAACTTGTTTGCCTCAGGTTATTCATCTGTAAAACAAGCTAGAGAAGGAAATGGCAAACCACTCCAGTATCTTTTCCAAGAAAACCTCAGATGGGTTCAAAGAAAAGTGAGACACAGCCAAAAATGTCTCAACAACAACAAGAAAAGTATTAGGATGTTGTTTGTTGTTGCTGCTGCTATAGTCGTGATTATTTCTTCTCACATCAAGCTGAAATTTGCCTTCCCTTAACCTCTGCCCATCACTCTTAGTTTTGCCTCCTGGGATCAAACAAATAAGCTGAAATCCTTTTCCACAGAACAGTTCTTCAAATATGTAAGAAGCAGCATGATATAGCCATTAGGGCATTGGATATGGAGTTTGAATCTTAGCTTAGTTACATGCTTGCTCTGTGAACTTGGCCAAGTCTTAACTCTTCTGTGCCTCATTTTCCTCATCTGTAAAATGAGGTAATTGGAATTTGTTGCCTCAAAAGTCCTTCCTAGTTGTATATCTCTGCTCCTATAATTTATTATGTTCCCTTTGAGTCTTTGCCAGGCTAAGCATACCCAGATGTAATTTATCCTTATGTCATGCAAACTCAAGATGCTCTTCACTATTCTTCTTATCCTCTTCTGGATACTTTTTAGATTATTAATGCCCTACCTAAATGTGGTACCCAAAACTGAACACATTTTCCCAGCTGTGGTCTGCCTGGAGCAGAGTTTATTGGAATAAAGCCTCCTTATTCCTGTACACTGGACATACAGAACAAATAGGGCTTTGGTTAAATTACCAAGTTAAATTTGCTCCTAGAATGGTGGTCATCACATCTGCCTGTCTTTCCAAAGATGTCATATCCAAGAACTAAGCAATTACTGAGTCTATTCTTTAGTTCTGTTGGCTTCTTCCTGTCTGTATCCTTTACTTTGTTCAGTACTATGGTGATAAATTCTGAAAAGAAATACTCTCAGTTGGCTCTGACTCTGGCATCTGCCAGCTAGAAGCCTTCCCTGCAGCTAATGCTGAAGTTTCAAGGGATGCTTGTAACAAATGGGTTTCAACCTTCACCTCTCTCCAAATAATGACCTGAAAGGTCTGCCTGTGGAACTTTCCTCTCTTCCTTGCTGAGAAGATATACCCTCCTCTCTAACCAGCAGAATATCCTGAGAACAGATGTGGGAAGTTTGACTCAGCTCTGAGTCAGAGAAGAAAAAATTGTTCCCTCTCTTGGTAGCTCCTCTCCCTCTGAGGTCCAGGCCACCAAGGGAAGAGAAGGTCACCCTATTGTACTCCATGCCACTCTGTGGATATTGCTCCCTTGCCAATCGCTGCCAAGTTTTTCAGGCTGTGAAATGAATATTTTATTACCTTATGAAGGGGAAAAAGATTAAATTAGTGAAATGATGATAAAAAAAATGGATAACCTGACTTCAACCCTTTTATTATGCTTCACACAACTAGACAGCAAATTGCGTTCTGGGGCTTCTGCTTAGATGGCTGTAAAGAATCTAACTTTTGCTTTCAAATTAACCTGTCAAATCATATATTTATAAAGGAATGAAGGGAGGAAAATGAGGGGCCCAGCTAGTCCCACGCATCAATTAGGGAGAAATTAATTACAATTTACCTGCATTAGCACATTAACACTCCCAGATTGCTGAAGAGATATCTTTGTACCAGGAAAGTAGTCCAAACAGACTATTTATTAATGGTGGAGGGGGGACTGGGGGAAAGTTACCTTGAGTCCATAGCCAGTACAAGGGGCCAGGGGCTAGATGTTGGGGGAATTATTTGATTCAATGTGATAAAAAAAATTGTTTGAGTTAGAAAAACATTACAGCAAGTCCAGTTCTTTTGTCTGGTCTTTAAATGCAGTGATTTCTAAATCATTTCACTCATCAAAATTCTGGATGAAAGAATTAAATATTCTTGAAAAGCAATAATGCTACCTTTAAACCCAAAAGTCTTTTAAAAATGGATATTTCATTCTTTTTTACTTCTTATATAAAATAATCATAACAAATCCCCAAATTAGTATTTTTTTTCCTCAGAATCTTAGAGCATCAATTTTCTTAGGTATAAAATGAGAGGGTTGGACTATATGGTCCCCAAAGTCCCTTTAAGACTTAGATCTATGAGTCTTGGGGGGAAAGTTGGGGAGTCAAGGAGGAAAAGGTAGGAAATTTAGAAAGCATGCTTAGGTTAACCCTGACTAAATAGTAGCATGATACAGCAAAGAAAAAGAGCAGGACTATAAACTAGAATGTCTTGGGATTTAGCCTGTTAAGTATATCTTTGATCTTGCCAATTAAATTTAGTTCTGTGAACCGTGATTTCTTCCTCTTTGAAATGAAAGTTTTGGATTTGATGATCTCTAAGGTTGCTCTAGGTTTAAAATTCAATGACAGTTCAGAGGTCTGAGGTTTTAGCCTCATCTGTTCCATGGACATTGTCTATGATGTTTGGACTAGTCATTTAAATGCCCTTGGTCTGTTTCCTCATCTTATAGTTGAGGAGGCTAGATAATTCATGTTTAGAATTCCATCATTCAGATGAATTATTTGGAATAGAATAGGACAGACAAGTAAAGAGAGGACAACTCTCAAGAGACTATAGTAGTAACTACCTCAAAATAAGTAAATCTCACATATTTGTATATATAATGCATATGTATGTATATGTGTGCATATATACTTATATAATATATTTGTGTGTATATACATGCATATGCAAATACTCAAAAGAATCTTTTATTTCATTGGTTTGGAAGTTCCCTCCAATGATATGGATCAAAGCTATCCATGTCTGGTCATCCTGTATAACTCTTTATCATGTTCTCCCATAAGTTTTCTATATAGGGAATTCAATCAACATGCTGTTAACCTTCCTTGATTTTTCTGAATTGAAAGAATAGCAATGGAACAATTAGACTATCGCCTTATTATCCTTTCCTCTTAAAAATCTGACCAGCCTGTCTTTCTTTTTGCTCATTCATTTTTTGCATGCCATTTTTACCCAAGTTCTTTGCAAAAGTCTCTTACTGCATATTTCTCCTTGTTCATAGCCTCACACATCTCTCCATTATTTCCAATGTGATATGCATTTTTAAATCTTCAGAGACTGTAGTGCTTCAAATTTTCCATAAAAACACCAATAGAATATGGGTATTTTATAAATGAGCTTTTTTTTTCTGAAAGAAGAATGACAGTTAAATAAGCTTTGCAATTTCATATATGCAATTCCGCCTGCTCTCCTAACCTTTAATTCTGGTTCCACCTTAATATACATTGGTCCTATCCTATATATCTTTTTTGCAAGTAGGCAACACAGGGTATAGAGTGCTGGACCTGGAATCAGGAAGATTTATCTTACTGAATTCAAATCTGGTATCAGGCACTTACTAGTTGTGTAACCCTGGGCAAATCACTTAACCATGTTTGCCTCAATTTCCACAGATGTAAAATGAGCTGGAGAAGGAAATGGCAAACAACTCTAGTATCTTTGCCAAGAAAACTTCAAAAATGGTTACAAAGAGTCAGACTACTGAAAATGACTGAATGACAGCATGAGATTGCTCTGTCAATAAATAGATAATGTCAATATTTATCTACTAATAGATACACTCATCATCATCTATTTAATAGACATTATTTAAACACTTGATTTTTTCTTTCAAGTGGAGACAAATATATTCTAGAAGATTCTTAGGTGTTCCAGGGATTAATGCAACATTATCTTCCATAAATGGGAGCACGTGCAAGGCCTTACCACTTCTAAGTAATTCTTCTTCAATTTGGATTTGGTGTTGGATGTCCCAGACATAAACACCTTTGACAAATGTCTCCGCCTGTTTTATTCCTCATCTCATTCACTTAATCATGTATTTATTACAACTTTTAGTGCTTTCTATGTGCAAGAATTGTACTAGGCTCCAAGGATACAAAAAGAGGCAACAATTCAGCCTAGACCTCAAGAAGCTCACAATTTCATGAAAAGACAACAAGTAATCAAATATGTACAAACAAGTTATATACAGAATAAATAGATAATTAAGAGAAATAAGGTACTCGAATTAAGAGAGACTGGAAAAAGT
The DNA here is from genome assembly GCF_027887165.1 of Monodelphis domestica. Lineage (NCBI taxonomy): Eukaryota > Metazoa > Chordata > Mammalia > Didelphimorphia > Didelphidae > Monodelphis > Monodelphis domestica. The sequence continues at coordinate 285,608,103 of NC_077230.1, read as the reverse complement.
TTCCTGTGGAAACTAGGATTTTATTTGAAACTTGAAAAAATCAGAGAAGCCAAGAATTGATAATGATGAGGGAGAATATTCCAGGCATAGGAAAGTACCAGAGAAAGTACCTAAATTGAGAGGTGGAGTGTCTTCTGGAAAAGCAAAGAGACCAGTGCCACTAGATGAAAAAATAAATGTCAGGAAGTAAGGTATAAGAAGATTATAAAGGTAGGGAGTAAGAAAAGTTGTGAAGGTCTTTGAAAGTAAAAGAGAGGATTTTGTATTTAATCTTAAAGATGATAAATATCACTAAAGTTTGTTGCATGGAAGAAGAGAGGTGCAGGGTGAGACGGTTGGACCTGTACTTTAGGAACATCATGTTAGTAGTTGCTGGATGGAAGATAGATTGGAGTGGGGAGAGATTTAAGTCAGGCAGACCCGAAAGCAGACTAAGTCAGAGGTTATGAGGACCTGTACTTGGGCAGTGATAGGATTAGATAAGAGAAAGTGGTATATTTTATAGATACTACAAAAATTAAATTAACAACCTAATATGGAAATCAAGAGATATGAAGAGTCAAGGACTATCATTGAGTTGTGAGCCTGGATGATTAGAAAGTTCTTGGTGTTTTCAACAGTAATTGAGGGAAGTTGGAGTTGGAGGAGGGGTTAGGAGTAAAGATAATAAGTTCAATTTTGGAAATGTTGAGTTTAAGGTGTCTACAGTCTGAGATATATGAAAGAAAGTTGGAGATGCAAGACTGGAGGTCAGGTCAGCAGAGACATTAGAACAAGATAGATAGATGTCAGAATCTTCAGTCTTGAGCTAATAATTTTCTCCAAAGGAACTAATAAGATTACCCAATTGAAGTAGTAGAGAGGAAGAAGAGAGGGGGAATTAGGAGGGAGCTTTGTGGGGCAAATATAGCAGAGGATGTGACCTGGAAAAGGATTCAGCCAAGAAAACTAAGATGTGGTCTTAAATGTAGAAGAACCAGGAGAGAACAGTGTCCTCAAAAACTGATTTAGAAGAGAGAATCAAGGGGAAGATGATAATTAACAATGTTGAAAGCTGCAGAGGTTAAAGATGAGGATTGAGAAGGGGCCATTGAATTTATTAATCAAAGGATCAATGTTTATTTTGGATAAAGTAGTTTTGGAAGAATGAGGAGTTTAGAAGTTGGACTATAGGTATTTAAGAGAAGAATTAAAAGAAAGTAGAGTGTAAACCTAATTTTGATGATCCGAGGGTCATTGAACAAAGCTATATCTGTTTTTTCAAAAATTATTGAATAATTTTCATGTCTAGTTGAGAGATAGCTTATTGAAAAAGAGCCTTAAAGGTAGAATTTTGTCCAAGAGAATCAAATATTTTTATTTAAAAAAAGAATGACTCAATTAATTGTATTTACTACATTTTTTAATGAATTGTGGGATAAAATATTAAGTCTACTGTGGACAACTGCTTAAGAAAATATTCCTTGTTCACTATTGGAGGATGTACTCAATGCATTTGTGGCTGGTCATCATAAAAATGTTCATAAATTGTATAGATAGTGAAAAGAAGGCATTGATATCACTAAGCATGGGGGTTCTTCTACTCACCCTCTTTTAAGTATGATCCAAAATTTCATTATTCCTTTCCTTCAGATATGTTATGAATCTATCTCCCTCCAATTATGTCCTCACCTACATGGATCTCTGCATATATTTAGTCTAATCTAACTATTAGTCTAGTTTTTAAATTTTTAGTAATTTTATTGCACCTATGAGCATATCTAGCACTATGTTATTAAAGTCCAAACATATTTTTACTGTTGGGTTTGATAATGAAAAGAATGAAAAAATAATAAATCTTTGCAGATTGTTTCCATTTTTCTTCTGTTTGTTGTCCTCCCATTTTTTATCATTAAATGAATGTCCTTTGAGTGGCTTCTTTAAACAATTTACTTTCTACTGCTTCTCAGTTTTATGAGGCAATATTGTTCATAATTTTCAATCATCGTTATCCATAAAATTATATTAGCAAGTTTATATTCTAAACTCGTATTGCCTTTGACTATTATCTCCTTGTTAAGTGAGTCAAGTGTGTCAGCTAAGAATTTTTTAGGCTCTTTTGATCTCCTTGTTAAGACAATTGATTTACATCAGTTAATTTTCAGTTTGAATTATTGTAGTCTACCCATATTTGTTCTCACATCTATTAACCTTTTTATTAAGTTATTTTTGTTATTTTTCAACTACATGCCATATTTTTCTCATTTTTCTTTCTGTTAATTGTGTATTAATTTTTTAAACCCCTACATTCCATCTCAGAATCAATACTGTGTATTGGTTCTAAGGCAGAAGAGTGGTAAGGGCTAGGCAATGGGGATTAAATGACTTGCCCAGGGCCACACAGCTAAGAAGTGTCTGAGGTCAGATTTGAACCCAGGACCTCCCATCTCTGGGCCTGACTCTCAATCTATTCAGCCACCCAGCTGCCCCCAATTATGTATTAATTTTGATTTTTGCTCTAGCAAGTCAGGAGTCTGACTATATCCTAGCCACTGATCCAAGAATGATCCTTACATTAAAACAAATAGTACCTACTTTTAAAACTATAACCAACCATATACCTTTATTGTGGTGTTATTCATTGTTCTCCATGTTGAGTACCTGCTGTTTTTCTTAAAATAATAAGATGTAGTGGTTTAAGACTTCCATATAGCCTACAAATCTCTCCTCTTTAAAATTTCTTATTCATAATTTACATTTTCTGAAATTTGTCTCGTGATCTCTGTAAATTTTGGTACATCTCTTGAAGGCAAGATTGATTAAATTTGGAGTCTTATGGATTCTTAGTGTAAACTCCTTGAAAAATAAGATTGTTTCATCCATTGTATTTGTATCCCTACAATAGATGGATGGCATATAATGGGTGCCTAATCTGTGTTGACTGATTGACTACAAATTCATTTGATTATTTTATGTTTTCATTAATTCATATAGTTTCCTAGTCCTTTCATCCATCACAACCAAAGTTGGGACACATGCGACAATGATTTTCACTGTAGTCTTTTTTTCCCCCATATATTTATCATGAGTACTACAACATGACATGGGATGACTGAATATCCCATTAAATAATGTTTCTTGTTGCCTTTGGGCAACCAGTGAAGGCAATTATGCCAATCCCTTTATTGGCCTCTCTAAGGGTAATCCATGAGACATTCTTCCATTTAGCAGCAAACCCCTTGTTTCTGGTTTCATTTATCATGAGACTGTCAAGATTGTTATGATTATATTCCTCTAGTAGTATATCCACTTAATTTTGTTTGAAAGCCACCCCACATTTAGAGTAACAATAGACAAGTTAAAACTTACAGATGGTCTAAAATCTATTATATTGAGCCTTCTTTGCCTCTTTCCCCTTCCATTTCCATGATTTGTCACCACTGTAGAAGTAGAAGGGAATAGGTGTGGTTTTATAGTTTTCTTTTTCTTATGAGTTGCCATAATCAAGGTTTGCATTACCAAGTGGCCAACCTACAAATGATAAACCTGTCTTAGACTGTCTTTCAGTAAACTGACTCGATCTATTGTCAAGCAGTAATAGAAGCCATTCTAATATGACTCCTCTCACAGCTTTCAAGATCCCAGGCCATCACCGCATAATGTTGAATAATCAGAGTGGGATTTTGTGGAGCCATAAAAACAATAATAGAAATAGCAACAACCACTAGCTATGTTTACATAAAGAGGTACGGTTTAAAAGGATACCAAGAGTGATCTAATTTCAGTGTTGGCATGGTGGCAAGAGAACTTACTCTTGAACTGAGGAAACAAATGCTATCTCTGATATTTTTCCTATGTGACCTTAAAGAAATCATTTACCCTCCCCTGGCCTCAGGCTCATTTATAAAATGAAGATGGTGGACTAAATGGCTTGTATTGCCCCTTTAAGCTCTAAATTGATGGTCCTATGATGTCATTAACATGGGTTCTTCTTCCAAAGATGTGAATCATAATCAAGACACTCATTCCAAGGCAGCTAGGTGGCACAATGAACCTGGAGTCAGGAAGATCTGATTTCAAATCCAGCCTCAGACACTTATTAGCTCTGTGACCTTGGGCAAGTCACTTAACCCTAAACAGGGCAAACACCTCAGTTTCCTCATCTATAAAATGAGCTAGGCAAAGGAAATGGGAAACTACTTAAGCATTTTTGCCAAGAAAGTCACATAAAGGAATCAAAAAGAGTAAGATAACTAAATAGCAACTGCAGACGTACACAGAGTACTTTATATTTGTTATCTCATTTGATTATTACAAACATGTGATATATTACCCACATTTAATAGATGAAGAAACTGAATCTGAGGGCATTTAAATGCTTTGGCCAGGGCACAAAGCCTTACAGGAAGGATTTGAACCTCATCATTATCCTGACTTACACCTTCTTCTCTAGGTGGACTTAAGGTATGAGAATAATAATGCAAAAATTTGCAGTTAGAGATTCTTCAGGGTAGTTGGTAAGGGCATAACAGAGGAATAAAATTGGGGTTAAAATATGATTTCTAATTTAGATCTACCATTGATATACCTTATGAGCTTGACAAACTGCTCTCTTTGCCTCAAGTAACTAACCTGTCTTTTATGATACCTTTATTTCTTATTTTGAATATAAAATAATTCATTGAGGACATTTTTTACTAACCTAGATTCCTGGGGAGTGCTGGAGTCAGCTCATAAGAGTTTCTAAAAAGCTGATTATTAAATTTTCAATGTGAATGTTTAAACCACAAAAATCAAGCAATGTAATAAATCAGGGACTGATTTATTATTTGTTTTTTAATTGTCTAGACATAAGAAAGTTATGGAGCAATGTTGAAAATGTAGATTAAAATTAAAAGTGTCTCATGCATACTTTTTCTCTGTAGAGTTGGTTATTAAATATTTAGCAACCCTCTCCTACTTTAAGGTCTTTTTCCTCATGACTGATGGTCAGGGGAAGTGAAGACTTGTGGGGAGAAGGATAGCTGTCTTACTCTATTTTTTTAAATTTGAAAATATTTTATTTTTCCAATTACATATAATAATAATTTTCAACATGTTTTCCAAAATTATAAAATCCAAACTATCTCCCTCTCTCCCTTTCCTCCCTCCACTTGGAGGTGGAAAGCAATTTGATCTGGGCTATACATGTATTATTATGCAAAGCATACTTGGACATTTTTGTAAGAGCACACTGTGAAAGAGGAATTGGGAAAGCATGCAAAGAAGAGGGATAAAGGGAGATAGAGAGGGAGGAGAGTAGGCAAAAGAAGATAGCTAACTGATCCATTAGTTATCATTTATCCATCAAATATACCCCCTTCAATATTATCTATTATAATTCTCATACAAAATCAAAACCCCAAATAATACCATAAACAAACTGATGGGAAAGATAGTACAGTTTGATCTGCATCTGACTCCAACAGCTCTGTTTCTGGAGGTGGATAGCATTCTCCATTGTAAGTCCTTCAGAATCATCCTAGATAATCGCATTACTGAGAGTAGCCACATCCCCTACAGTTGATCTTCTTGCAATGTTGCTGTTACTGTGTTCAATGTTCTTCTGGATCTGCTTATTTCTCTCTGTATCAGTTCATGTAGATCTTTCCAGCTTTTCCTGAAATCATCTTGCTTATCATTTCTTATAGCACAATAGTATTCCATCACCAACATATACCACAATTTGTTAAGGCATTCCCCATTTGATGGATAGTCCCTCAATTTCCAATTCTTTGCCACCAGAAAAAAAAAAAAAGCTGCTATAAATATTTTTTTACAAGTAGGTTCTTTCCTTTTTTAAATTATTTTTTTTGGAATACAAACTCAGTAGTGGTATTTACAGGTTGAAAGGATATGCTCAATTTTATGTCACTTTGGACATAATTCCAAATTGACCTCCAGAATGATTGGATCAGTTCACAACTCCACCAGCAATGCATGAGTCCCGATGTAGCTACATCTCATCCACTGTCTTATTTAACAACAGGATTATTAGACTTTTCTATTTCTATTGACCTAAGAGAACAGAACAATCCATAGGAATTTTGAAGAAGGAGTTTTAAGTCTAACATTGGGTAAAAATAAAAGACAACAACAATTTAGAGCTATCCATATGTGGAACTGGTTGAATTAGTAATAGTGTGATCATCCTCATTGGAAGTCTTAAAAAAGGCTGAATAGCTATGTAGTGTGTTGTAGTATGCATTTCTTTCAAGATATGAGTTGGTGCCATGATTCTTCAGTCCCTTTCAGCTCTAAAATTCTATTAATTCTCTGAAGTCAGTCCACCAGAAGATCAATAGATGGAGACCAGTGTTCTTCCTGGGTTTGCTGGAGACCAGTGTTCATATGTTTATACTATTTTTCTACAACTTTTGGGATTTTCCCTTGTGATATCTTGAGTTCTAGGGTCCAGAAAGTCAAATGTCTTATCTCCATCTCCCAGTTCTTCTTTCTTAGACTTTAGGCCCCTGAATTCTGTAGTGGGAGAACCTGTACCAAAATCCCCACAGTGATTCCCATTATAAAAGGTTAAAAAATGTAAATGGAAATCTCCTTATGCCTCTGATCTCTATCTTCCTGTATCTCTAGCAGCTGAATGTAAAAACAACCTTTGCCAATTGTGTGGGAGTCTCTGAGGCCCATTAGATCTTTGTTTTCCTCTTTTTAAAAATTTTTCTTTCCCCTCTGGGGATGATGAATTATTTATGCCTTTGAAATAGTTTTGGAAGCCACTCTCTCCAGAGAACAGTTCCTACAGAGGGGGGACTATGTGACTTCTTAATGGAGTGCCCAAGCATCCCCTCCCCTATCTCACCAGCTCTGACCCTAGCTAATCACTAACTGAGCATCCTCTGATGGAAGCACCAGGAATATCTTGGGAACCACTTCAGTAGGGATTGCTGCTGCTGCTGCTGCTGCTGCTGCTGCCTTTGATGTTGTGAGGAGCTGGGCAATAGCTGTGCTGGCTCTCAAAGCTCATCCTGACTGACCAGTGAGCCTGCCCACCTTAGCTCTTTTCTTAGCTGCTCACCACTGTAACTCCCACCAAAGCCACAACAATTCTAGAACTAAGGACCTCAGCCTAGGAAAATAGACTGGAATCCTGGCTTTGAAGGACAAGGACAGCTATGCAGGAAGACAGACCCTGGGTGCAGCCTTTCAAAGACATGCTCTAGTCTAGCCATTCTCTCACACAAGATCATAGAACCAAAAACCTGGAAAAACTTTGCAAGTCAGCTCGCCAAACTTATTTTTGAAGAAACTGAGACACTATATCCTTCAACACTCAGCTCAAATTCTACCTGCTAAAAGAGTCTTTTCCTGGTCTCTCTGCTTTACTACTCCCAGCTGCCAGTTCTTCACTCTGAGATCCTTTTCCATTTACATTGAATATATCTTACACATACACACACATACATCACACAGAGTATATATATATATACATATATATATATTTATATATATAAGCTTATATATGTAATATGTGTAAATACCTGAGATAGAAATAATGTGTATATATCTATGTGTACATATGTACACAGTATATACACACATATATGCATATATATCTGTATATACCCATATATTTACAAATATTTATATATATACCAGTGCCTTGCTCATAGGAAGATTCTAATAAAAGCTTGTTGATTGACCAAGTGATTAATTAGCATATGTATGTATGCTAATATATGTTATTAGAATATTGAGCTCTTTCAGGATGGAGACCACTGCAACTTCTTTCTTTCTTCCTTCCTCCCCTCTTTCCTTCCTTTCTTTTTTCTTTCTTTCTTCCTTCCTTCCTTCCATCCTTTCTTCTTTCTTTCCTTCTTTCCTTCTTTTCTTTCTTTCTTTCTTTCTTTCTTTCTTTCTTTCTTTGTATCCTGTATAGTGTCTGATATATGGTAACAGTTTAATAAATGTATATTGATTCATCTAGAGGCTAATTAGCCAACACCAAGCTCTGAATACACAATATATGCAGAGCCTTTCACAGTGAATATGAAGGAAAAACACAGCATGGTCCCTGTTTTCAGTAACTCCAAACTCTGAGAGGGACAGTATATGTCAAAACATAACATATCTTCAGAAAACTTAATTTTTAAAAAGAGAGGAAGAAAGGAAAAGCGCAGGCCAATGTTGAGAGTATAAACCAAGTATTAAATAAAAACTGAGGGGCTGTGGAGTGATCGGCAATCCAAATTAGACTGAGTTAATGAGGAGTTGGTCTTTGTCTCTCTCCCAGGTCCCAATAATCCCTTGGTCATAAAAGGCATAGTTCTCTAAGTGCAAATTAGAGGTGGCTTCCCTGGCACAGCTAAAAGGAAACCCTTTCTATTACTTTTACACTTGAGGAGTCATTTCTAACCCTTCTGAGAATCTCCCAACATGCCTCCAGCAGCTGCTTTCCCCACTCCTCAGAGAGAGGAGGCTCTATTTGGACCTCCCTAGATAATCTTTCTTTGGCTGGTTCAACTGGGTATCCAAATGGGATGTCTACTGTCAGACACAAGGATTACTGGGCTGATGGAATGTGCCCTGTATAGCCTCAGAGGTCACTCTGCCTTCATCCTTTGCCTAAGTTGGAGCCTAAATCTGAACCTAAGGCTGAGCTTGAGCAGCTCAGAATTTGCTACATGTGGGAGAAGTAAGCAGCGGACTTTAAGGAGTAATGAGTACACTTCCCCCAACCCCCGCCCCCAACATATACCCTCCTGCCTGGAAGCAAAGAATTGCTCTAATAACTAGGTGGACAAGGTGTCCGGAGCTGATTATTAAATTGGAACTTGGTAAATATGCTTGATTTTCTCTGCAGAGATGACAAATAGGCAAATGGAGGGGAGGTGGGAAGAGGCAGCTGGTTTATCTGTGACAGACAGAGAAAGAGAAAGGGGCTAGAGGGAGGAATTCTAGCTTTCAGAACCTTTTTTCAAGAGAATTGCCTTTGCTTTATTTGAGAGGGGCTAAGGACAGGAGCTGCCTGGGGTCACTCAGTATATTGACTTTGCAAGGTGAAACTGGGGAGTATAGAAGAAGCAAGTATCAGGGGAAATATCTCTATTCCATACTGCATTTTCTCATTAGAAGATTTTTTTCTCATCTCCACAAATTTGACTTCTCTGCTAGGTCTGCTCAGAATATTACTGTTTCCAATTCTTAATTTGTGTCTCACCATATTAAAGTAGTATAGCATGAAACAAAATTAAGGGGGCCTAGATCACAAACCCAAGTATCAAAACTTCAGGGAAGAAGAGGAGAAACATCCTTTTTGATTTTAAAACTGCCAGATAGAGTTGAGGTAGTTGCCTGGATATGGCAGTTTCCCTAGTTCAAAGAGTAGCTCGTACTTGGGTAAGTGAAGAGAACAACTGGGGGAATTGTTTTGTTCTGCTACAACTCTTCCTAAGAATCAACATAAAAAATCCTTCAGATTTAAAATCTTGCCTCATTCACCAAATTATTTACTCCTAGACCTCCCATTTCTTTTTTGGCCTCTCCCCTCCCTTTCCCCCTTTTTCATCCAGGGTCATATAACTAGTAAGTATCTGAGTACAGATCTAAACTCAGATGTTCCTGGTCCCAAACCTAGCCTTCTCCACTAAACCACCTCATTGCCCTATTTAATACTATGACCCTTAAAAAAAAACCCTTACCTCCTGCCTTAAAGTGGTAATGGCTAGGCAATGGCTAGGCAAAAAACAAACAATTAAAAAAAAAACAAAAAAACCTCTCAATCTACTGAGCTACCCAGCTGCCCCTTAATACTATGATCCTTTGACACTTCTCCTTTGCCTTTGTTTATGCCACTATGTTCAGGGTCCTATTGCCTTTTCCAACCAGTTGTCTAATCAGTGGCAACAGACAGTTGGAAGGGGCAAATGTTGACATTGAAGCAGTAGATGAATATCACTTCCTATAGGAAGTAACAGAACACTAGGCAAAGCCATTACATTGGTCTGTCCAGGAAAGTTGAACACTCAGCTTGTTATCACAATGGAAAGAGAAAACCAATTTCTTCAATACAGGATAAGCATTATGGATCCCAAATCATGGACTCCTCAGAGGTGGGAGATACCTCATAAGTCATCCAGTCCAATACATCCTGAATATCAATACCCTGCAGGAAAATCCAATTCTCTCCCTTCAGACAAGCCATGGTACCCACAGTGGGCCTTTTACTGTGGTGTTACTTCTGAAAGATTTGGCTTAACTTTCCTTCAGGTAAATCTTCAGCAGGAGTTCTCAAAGGTAAAATATAGCCCTCCAATGCAGAACACAATTGAGATACAAAGACTATCACTGCTTCTTAAAAATCTCTTATTCGACTTATAAGGAGAATTGAATGAAATTGTTATGCTTAGGTTATATTTCAGATATAACTACTAAAGTACTAAGTATCTGTTACCAGCCCATGTCCACAGCTCAATCTCTTACCTTTACTCTTTCAATTTTTGTTTTCTTTTTGTTTCTGTTCAGCCACTTGGAAATTTCTCTTCCCCCTGTAATCTCCAATGATTCCCATTCCTTCCAGCACTGGCTAAACCAGTGCATATTTGTGTACTTTTCCAAATCATGCTCTAATTGAAGTCTCTTGCAAACTTGTGGTTTCAGTTTGGTCTAATACCATCTTGACTGGTACAGACAATGGCACTTCACAATTAACCTTCAAGTTTTCCTTGGTCAGTTGCCTCACTGGAATTCCACTGACCTGTCTTTCTCACCTTGAGATTGGTCAACACTCATTATTTTTCCTTCTTGTCTCATCACATATGCAGAAGCCTAACCCTATACATAGAAAATAGGGCCGCCAAGTGAGGTACAGGGGTTAGAAACCTCAGAAGAGGGAACATCTCTCTGACAAGCTGTTAGAAGCTGAGCTGATCAGAGAAGCAGGTGGCCCCTGCCATTTGAGGAAAAGTTCTTGTGCCCTCTTGGCTGACAGAGGGAGTTCTATTCATTTAATATTTGATAGGGCTGCCTTGCCAATGTTTATTTAAGTATGCTCTGTTCATCAGAGATTCCTATGGAGGAGGAAAATGTGCTGAGGAACAGCACAACCAGCTTCTCAGCACTCGGCAGAGGTCAGGAGGGGAATAGCTGACAAATTTGACAGATCTTTTTAGAAGTTTAATCTCGAAAGCCATTTTTCCCTCCATGTATGAGGACAGACCCTAGTCCCTGTCACTCTCACCAGTCCTATGCAGCAAGTCCCCCTGGTTCAATGACAGATATGTCTTGTTGAGAGATTTATCCTATAAAAAATTTCACAAAGCTTTTACTGAACATGGATCCCCTCCCCAAGAGTTAGACTTAGAGTATCTTACATGTACAATGGCTCATTTACCATCCCAATATTTGCGTAAATTGGGAATATCTGTTGGGCATTATTATCCCCATTCTGTTGTAATGAATGCAAAATCCCAAAGAGTTTAAGTAATCCACCTAACATTTCACAGCTAAGTAGACCCTCAAATAGATATCTCATTATTCCTTAAGATTCTGGTCCATCAGTTAGCCTACCCTGCTGAATTTTGTCTAGGCAATCATATTTCAGGATTGTCATCTCCAAATTTCCAGACTAATCCTCCTAGATCAGGTTAGAGGTGGGTTGGATACTTTAGGACAGGATTTCAGTAATACTTTAAAGAATAATATTTACTATGGAAAAGGGATGTAGGAATTAATAATGAATAAAAGTCTTTAGTAGTAAAAGGGAGTCAAACTTTTCAATTTGTCAATATGGAATGAGATCAAAGATTTAGAGCCAGGGGGATCTATAAAATTCATTTAATACAATTGCTTTATTTAACAGATGAAGCCTAGAGGGTGAGATGATTTACCAAAGGGCATGCAGAGTTAGAATTCATATATAATTTCTTTGACTCCCAATCCACTATATCTTCCAATATACCTTCTATGCTTTATGGCCTCTTTAGGAAAAGATGATAAGTATAACCACAATAACAAAGGCAGCCCAAGTAGAGTCCATTTCCTTTGCTCCTTAATTCCTTTAAAATAAATTACAACTAGGGTATATTGTCAGCTTAGGGAGGGGGGAAGGAATAGAGGAGGGAATGAACATGGATCATGTAACCATGGAAAAATATTCTAAATAAATGAATTAATTAGTTAATAATAAAAAAGCTACCATAGATAATGGAAAAAATGAATTATAACTAGGGTATAATAGCCAGCAGAAGAAACTAACTATATTGATACTGGTGATTTGTTTTCATCTGAATCATTGTGATTAAAGTGTGAATCTTGGTCATTTTTTCTTGAAAAAATATGGAACCAGGACAATTATTTCAATAGAAATGGCCATAAGATTCCAAAAAAGTATGGAAATCATTAAACTATCCTGGTGTCCTCTGAAAAAAAAGTTGGGTACAAAGTCGAGAGTAATGTCCTTTCCAAGTGTGTTCCTGGGAGAATTGAAATATATGACTCAAGTATTCATTGCTTGATGTTTGTAGGAGGGTAAAGATAATGAACTAAGGGACCAGTCTGGAATGATTAAGTCATCATAGGAGGTAAACAAACGATAAAAACTGACTGCAGTACTACTTCCAATATATATCTAACATTTTAGAGGTTCTCCTATTTCCAACTTGTTGAAAAAACACCCAGAGGAGAAAACTGTTCCTTCACCTATGGAAGGTCCTGAGATAGGACTCATTCTATCTTTTCCCCAAACCTCATACCATTACTCTAGGGTGTCCTAACTTTCAAGGATATGGAATGTTATTGCATTGAGCTGAATGAATATTTCTATTATCTGGGGGCCAATTTATTTATCTGTCAGACAGTGATATACATAAGTGCCAGAGGAATTCAGGTGCACCATCATAAAAACATGATGTCCAACACAGAAATAGAACTCCCATATCTCTCTTCCCTTCATTAAAAATGACATTCCCATGACCAGAAGGGAAGCATTCTATAATTGTATTGTCCAAGCCTATCTCCACATTCATTCATCCATTCAAATAAATATTTATTGAGCATCTGCTGTGTGCAAGGAACTATGCTTGGTGCTCTGAGAATTACAGATACAATTCTATATTCTGTACTCCATAATACCTTACTTTCTTCCTTTGTTCCAGTTCTAAGGGAAAAGGCCACCATTTTCCCATGCCTACACCAACCTCTATGCCCATATCCTTCTTTCCATCCTTCTCCATCTCCTGTAGGAGTTTGTCCTTTGATATCCTTCTTCCTCTTTAATTTTCCCTTATCCATTTCTCCTTTCCTGATGACTAACCATGTGACCATATCTCTCTGGCTCTTGAAAAAATAGAAATAAAACCTTTCTTTTGACCATGTCATCACCTCAGACTCTTATTATGTGTCTCTTCTCCTTTTCACAGGCAAATTCCTAAAAAGGGTTCTTATTCTCATTATCTCTGTTTCTTCACCTTTCACTTTCTTCTCAACTTTTTGGAAACTAGTTTCTAGTTTTACCATTCAAATAAACCTTCCTCTTAAAGTTACACATGATGTCTTTAACTGCAAAATCCAATAGACTTTTTGCCCAGTTCTCATCCTATTGACTTCTCTTCAGTTTTTTACACTGTTAACCTCTCCCAATTTTTTATGATTTAGATAAAATTTTACTTTTTGAAACTGACAAGCACTTATTCCCCCCCACCCCTCACATATACATAATGAAAAAAGAAAAAAGGTAACCTCTATAAAAAGTATGCAGTGTCAAGTAAAATAAATACCTGCTCTGACCATGTCCAAAAATGTATCATTCTGCATATTTAATTTGTCAACTCTCTCCCTTGGTTTTAAGGGTTCTCCCCCAGTTTTATTGCTACCTGTCACAGTACTACCTAATCTCCTACACCAGATCATTTTATGTACCATCTCCTAGTTGTTAGAAAATTGGAGAGTATACAGAGGAGGATGACCAAAGTGATGAGAAGATTGGATTTAACACTGTATTTGGATTGTTTGAAGGAATGAAGAAGTCTGAATTGGAGAAGAGACCTGAAGGTGGGGGATGGGAGATATAATAGCTGTTTTCAAGAATTTCAAGTATTGATTATGTGAACAAAGGATTCAAATTATTCTGCTTAGCTCCTGAGGGAAAAAACTCAGAGCAGTGAGTATAATTTTTGAGGAGGCAGATTTCTACTTGTATAAGGAGAGAGTGCCTAAAAACTTAAGCTGTCTGGAAATTCACTGGACTGCTCTACAATGTGATTGGTTCATCTTCAATAGATATATTCAAGCAGAAACTGAATGACTAATTTCTGGTAAAGGTACAACTATGACAGAGTAAATGAAGCTTTGCTATAGAGAACAAACATCTAAGATTGTATGATTCTTCTTCATGGTCATCCTCCATCTGCACAAAAGAAAGGTTGAAAACTCAAGGTCCCTATCTGATCAGTTCATCAATAAAAAAATAAAACAAAATCTTGCAGCATGTGTGGGGATGATGGAAACATAACTAAAATTTTGAGGGGATATATAGTCCCCTCAACCACCTTCTGCCTATATGAACTCTATGGATTTTGAATAACCAGGAATGAGTTATATTTCTAGGGATCTCATTCAATATGAGTTTAGAAGAATAGTAACAATCATCTGGCTAGGTGATGCTTCTCCTCACACCACAACATACCCAAAGAGAAGGAGCACTTTAGTGCGTTAGGCCATGTCGAGGCAAGATCAGCTTTTTTATTGTAGGGGATATGTCTCTCTGTACAATATTAAGTCTAGAAGGAGGGTTAGTGCCAGAATTCCCAATTCTTAAATAACTTCAATTGTCATGTATATTAGAGAGGGCATTCCTGTTCAATAATAGGTTACTCTACAATTATTATCAAGATCTCTTCCAATTCTGAGATTCTATAATGTATTCAGCTAATTAAAATGCAATGGAAAATGACATAAGCATACAAAAGATGTATAGATCAAATGCTAGAAGAATTATGAGGATGAATACATCACTTTCACCTTGGTTTTGGGATCAGGGAAGGTTTAGTGGAAGACGTAGCATGTAGCATGGACTTTTCAGGAAGATATAATCAGGCAGAATAGACAGGAGGAATCTGTTTTGGAGAAAGTGAGAAAGGTTATAGAGTTCATAGGAGCATAGTTTTAAAATTAGATTTTGTAGGTCATTTCATCTAACCCCCTCATTTTATACAATAAAGAAACTGAGGCCTGGACTGATTTGTCTTGATCAAGTTTCTTGAGCTATTAAGTGACTGAGTTGGGATTCAAATCTATTTCTTCCTAATCCAGCACATATAGAAGAAGGCATGTTAAGAATGAATTGTGATCTCTAAGGTTAATTCTAAAACTATGATATTATACCTTTAATCATAGTTAAATGTGGATGTGATGGGATAGGTTCTATCTCATTCCTGCTACTGACCTGTCAGCTTCATGAAGGCAAGGGACCATGTCTTATTCATCTTTGTTTGAATATGTCATAGAGCAGATGTTTTTCACCTATTTTTTTGGTATGTATAGTTTTGATAGTCTGGTGAAACCTTTAGGTCCTTCTCAGAATGTATTAAGTGCATAAAATAAAATATGTAGAGTTATAAAAACCCCAAAAGTTAATTAAAATAAAGATGTAATTTTAATAGTAATAATAATACCTAGCATTTAAATAAAGCTTTATGGTTTTCAGAGAGCTAGACATATATAATTTTATTTGAGTAAAAAACTCTCTGAAACAGGTGCTATTACCATCATTCTCATTTTACAGATTTAAAAACTGATGCTGGGAGATATTAAGTGACTTCCCCATATGAGGATCTCGGGTTAGATTTGAACCAAGGCCTTCTGGACTCCAAGTCTTGGATACTTAGCTATTGTGCTACCTAGTTTACATCCAAGTACACTAACACCAGACTCTTACCAAATCAATGGTTAAAAACCCTTACCCTGGAGCCTAGTGCAGTGCTTTGCATAAAGGTGCTCCTTATACATAGATGGCAGATGGAATTGAATTCTTGAATTAGATGGAATCTGGAGTTTTTCCTGACCACTCTGTCTAAGCAGCACTTTTCTTCCACTCGCTGTCTTCTACAGAGCTCTTTAACTAACTCCATCATCTCTTGCTTTAATTGCTTCCCATCCCAATGCTTGGGTTTGGCTTTTGAGCTTCAGTTAGAGCTGGGACCTGAAGCCCTTCTTTCTTGCATAGAAAATACCAGAGGCATATCTTGTTTACCCATTACCAATTAACTCCTAACAATTAGTTGTAGTCATTAACATATATAAACATAATCATTTAGAGTAGATAAACAGAAGGCAAATCATGGCACCACACAGATTTCACACACAGGAACAGGCGCTGGGAGCTATTGACTCCATCTACCACCAAAAAAGAATTTAATCAATTTCAAGCCCCTTCATACTTCTCCTTTCTGTCTCTAGTTTAGCTAGGAAAAGGAAGGAACTATTTTGTATTGATTCTGGTTTTCTAGACAAAAGATTCAGGACAAAATCCTGAGGAGCTGAAAAGGTTTAAATTTCAGTCACCTTCTCCCTTCTCCCAAGAAAGAAGAGTGACTTGTTTAATTGGATAAAGCAGCATAGATGAGTTTCTATCTATTCCAATAGACAGAGTACCCCCACTGATAAGATCATTGTGTGTCAGGGTTGTTAGATGGCTCAGTGGATAGAGAGCCAGGCTTGAAGGTGGGAGGTCCTAGGCTCAAATCTCACCTAAGATACTTCTTATCTGTGTGACCTTGGAAAAGTCACTTAACCCCAATTGCCTAGCCCTTAATATACTTCTGCCTCAGAACCTAAATTTAATATCTATTCTAAGACAGAAGGTAAGGATAAAAAAGGAAAGATCATTATGTGTCTATATGGCTATAATACCATCACATTATCATAAATCTAGAATCAATCAATAAGCATTATTAAGTTCCTACTATGTGCCAGGCATTATGGGAAGTGCTAGGAGTATAAAAAGAGGCCAAAAGAAAACAACAGTCCCTGCCTTTAAGGAGCATACATGACATGTAAGAGACATGAGGGAGATGACATGAAAACAAATATATACAAAACAATTTACACACAGGATAAATAGGAAATAATTTAAGAGAGAAATCAGTGGAAGTAAGAGGGTTTGGGAAGGCTTCCTGTGGAAGGCGAAATTTTAATTATGAAAAGGAAATTAGAGAGATCAAAGTTAAAGACAGAACATTACAGGCAGGTAGATAGCCCAAGAAAATGTCTAGAACCAAGAGATGGAGTGTCCCATGTCAGGGACAACCAGGAAATCAATGTCACTGGATTGAAGGAGACATATAGGGATGTAAGATTTAAGAAGAAAGGTAGGAAGGCTCTAGGCTACGAAGGATTCTGAATGACTAATGGAGCATTTTGTATTTGTAATGGAGGTAATCTGAAGTCATCTGGATATTTTTAAGTAAGGTGAGGTATATGTGACATGTTTCAAGCTGTAGCAGAGCTGGAAGGGACCTGAAAGATCATTTTGTCCAACCACTTCATATTATAGTTATGAAATCTGAGATTCTCAAGAATTAACTGTCAGTTAGATCAGTCAGATAGTCAGTATTAGAGATTGGTTTTCAACTCATATCCTGTGATTCCAGAGCCAGGGACCTTTTCATTTTACACACCTCTTTCCCTGGTCAGATGGTTGTTATCCTTCATACTCAAAGACCAAAATGACATCATGACGTAGGAGTCAATGAACAGACAGTCTGTTTGATTGTGGCCAATCAGATCAATATGAGTGCAGAAGGCTCTACCACAGGTCGGGCACAAAAAGCCCAGATGGACATTTGGGATGGAGATGTTTCTATATTTGTGCATCTCATGTTTCTTTTGAGTTCCCGTAATTGTGCTTTGCTTCCAGAACGTAGCACCTTCTTTGAAGTGGGAACAACACACAGAATGGTCCTGTGCTCTCTCCCTAAGGACCTAGACTCAGAAGGCTTTGGTTCAAATACTGATTTTCTAATTTTCTACCTGTGCCCGTGAGCCAAGTTACTTCACTTATTTTCTTCAACTATAAAACGTGAATTGGATGACTTCTAATGTCTCTTCTAGCTCTTTAATCTTAAGCTCAATGGTATGAATGCCTTGTAAGAATCAGGCTGGTCTGGTTTAATGACTGGGAAGGGGAGGTGGGAGAAACAAGATTACTGAGTTATGGGCAAGGCAGAAATCAACTGGTTATTAGTCTAAAAACTTGAATTCAGAGATGCAGTGATGTGTGCATATACACATATACATATATACATATATGTTTGTGTGTGTGTTTTCTAAATATTTGCATTTAGGGGGTACAGGGCACACCAAGTTTGAAGTCAGGAAGATCTGAGTTTAAATCCAACCTTAGACACTTACTACCTGTGTGACTCTGGGTAAGTCACTTAATCTCTTTATCTTAATTCCTCATTTTAAAAATGGGAACCCACTGGAAAAGAAAATGGCGAACCACTCCAATATCTTTTGTCCATGGGGTTATGTTGAGCCAGATGCAGCTGAATAACTGAACAACAAATATACACACACACACATACAAACATAAAATATTTTGGGGATTTTTTGCTGCCAAGGACTAAAGAATACACATCATATAAAAGAAAGGAATGGCTTGCTTTCTTCATGTACCCCTCTTGAAGTACCACTCTTTGAAGAAAGACCATATAGGACATAATGAAGCAGGCACCTCCTCTGTGGCACCTCTTGCTTACAGATAAAAAACAAAATTATGGGAAATACAGACAACTATCTAACTCAAGGACTAACACTAGCAATCCTCATATGGTAGAGATTCTCAAGTGCCACCTCCTCCCACCGCCAATCTCTGCCTCTTCAAAAGACCTCTGTGGATTTTAAAACCTGAATTGGCATCACTGTCCTTGAAGTACCATCACTACCCTTCTGGGAAAAAAATCTTCATTAAAGAAGAATATTATACGTGTGTGTGTGTGTGTGTGTGTGTGTGTGTGTGTGTGTGTGTGTTGGCAAAAGGCCTTGCACTGCTGCTTCTTGTGTCCTACTGCTCTCACTGTGGCACTAAGGCCTGACCACATTGCATTCTGAAAGCAGGAAAGCTCATCCAGGTCTCTGCAGGCAATGGATACTCAATGAATGTTGTTGAGTGACTGCTCTGCAGGTATGGCCCCTCTGTGGGGAGGTCAGACTTCAGTACTGGACAGATACAGAAACCAAACAGCATGAGCTAATGCATGGCTCCATTAGAAATCATATTTACTGAGGCACATTTGCTTCTCCCAGAAAGAGGTTTAAAAAGGTACTTTGTAGGCACTGAGGGGACTGTTGTGCTCACACCCTTGAAGAAAAGCCTCACAGGTCATTAGTCTGAAACCATCAAAATACTGGTTATATCGCACCTATCTATATCCTCATGTTCTGCCCTCCCACGTCTCTTTGTTTCTGTGTATATTTCTCAGTCTCTGATTCCTGTGCCTCTGTCCCTGTCCTTCTTTGTCTCTCTAGCTTTCTCTTATTCTCTTTTTCTTTCCATCCCTCCCTCCCTTTGCCTCTCTCCCTCTTCCTTTCCTCCTAACTTAAAGGAACTCAAAATTTGGAGCCAGGAGGAACCTCAGAAATAAATTCATACAATTCCATTATTGAGGAAGCTGAGACCCTAACAATTAAAGCAATTTGCCCCAAAAAGTAACAGAGTAATGATTCAAACCCAGATCCTTTGGCTCCAAATAAAGAAACCTTTCCATGATTTACCCCCCAAACCTTCAGGTAATCAATAATAGGGCCAAGATTTTATCATTGATCATCTGATTACACCTATTCTTTCCATTGTCCCCAGCTGTATATATATATATATATACACACATTCATCCAATCAATCAATCATTCTACCTAACAAATATTAATTGAACAAGACCCCATTGTACCTATAAAGTTAAAGATGTTTAAAAATGACCCCTGATACCATTACCTACCCCCAGCAATAATAGTTTATTATAGAAGATGGCATATAATAGCTGCATAGGACAGGATAATTGTACATATATGTGTAGACAAAAATCATGTGATCTTAAGGTTGGAAGGGACTTTGGGGAGCTTCTAGTTCAACCTTTATATTATCCTAAATCCCCTTAAATATTGTCCACTGCAGATTTGTTTTACTTCACCAGCATATCTATTATACAGGTTTTGTTTGGAGAGTAAGTAAGAAGTTGGTGGGAGAAAAGGCAGCTTTTTGATGAATTAAAGAAAAGATAAAGTAAATGCTCTGAAAATATCTTTAAATAGTGGGATCCAGTTTGCCCCTAAAGATTTCGAGTAAAAGGAAACACACTACCTCCCTTTGCAAGTCCATTTCATTTTTGAGTAATTATCATTGTTAGGAAGTCCTCCCTTATATTGATTGACACCTGCCTCTCAGCAACTTCTATCCATGGTTCCTAGTTCCTCCTTTTAGATCCAAGTAACATAAGTCTTCTAATTTTTCTATATGTCAGACCTTCAAATTCTTGAAGACAGTTATCATGTCTTACTTTGCCCCACCTTTCTTCTCCAGGCAAAAATATAGCATCATTTCTGTTAACAGATCATTGCATGACATGGTCTTAAATCATAGAATTTCAATTTGCCAATATTCTTCTTAAAATGTGTCTCCCAGAACTGAACATAAAACTCCAGTTGTAATCTGACTAGTAAAAAGTACAGTGAGATTGAATTCTATACTAATTATGCCTTTTAACTCAGCCTAAATTTGAATTAGGTTCACTCTACCCCTTACAGGTCAAATTCTACTCCTGGAAACTTGAGCCCTGCTAATTTTATCCCTATCACTTTGAACATCACAGTGCTTTTGGGCTTTTCCCAAACCATCCCCCCAAGCATTTTCTCTATACCCTTCCACCTTCCCTATATGTGGTAGTGCAACCTATTAGAATGTAAACCCTCTTGAAGGCAGGGATTGTCTTGTTTATTTGTTTTTATATCTCCAGCATTTAGCACAGTGCCTGGCACATAGCAAGTGGTTTACATAATACTTTTCCATCCATTCATTCATAAGAAATTTTTAGTCTACTAAACTCCTCCACTTCTTTTTTATTTTCTTGTTTGTTTGTTTTTAAGAATCATCACTATATTTTGTTTTTACAATATTTTTATTTGTGAATAAATTCTTCCCAACTATTGAGCCATCCTTGGTCACACACAAAAAAAAAGCAAAGGAAAAAAAAACAACCAAAAAATCCTAGCAGTTCATTAAAACTAAAGAATGTGACAGAGCATGAAATATCACACAACCATCATTCCCAAACTCTAGCAAAAGAGACAAAGTTATCTTTTCTCATCTCTTCTCCATATTTCAGTTTGGTAGTCTTAATTACATAGTATTCAGTTTCCTTTTTGTTTCCCATTTTTATTGTGGTCATCAACCTATACATTATTTCCCTGCTCTGCTTATATCATTCTACATCAGTTCCTTCCATTCTTCCCAATTTTTTTCCCTTTCATATTGATTATTTTCTAGAGCACAGAAACATTGTATTACATCCATGTGCCACAGTTGGGCCATTTCAGGATTTATGGTTACCTACCTTGTAGGAGTTTTTTGTCCCCTCCTACAACAAAAGATATCGCTTAACTATTTTAGTGTATATGAGACATATCTGACTTTTAACTGCTTTGGGGCATTGGTCTAGCTGTGGGACCTCTAAGTCAGAACATATAGGTATTTTAATTGCTTCTAATTTAATTCTAAATTATTTCCCAGAATGATTGAACCATTTTACAAGTCTACTAATAGTATATCAGTGTACTTATCCTTATTCAGTCCTTCTAAATTGATTATTTTGACTTCTTGTCATCTTTACCCAATTTCCCCAATTCTTTTTCTTTATAAAAAAATATGAGTGAAGATTCTTTATTGCCAAAGACTATTTTAAGTAGAATACTCAGAAAAAAACTTCTTGGAAGAGTGAGACTTTGGCTAAACTTTTAATGATCAATAGAATTCCAATAGATAGAGAGGGGAAAAAGTGAATTCTAGGTGGAGAGAATATCAAATATTTTCTGAAGAATAATGAGTAGTCCAATATTTCCCAAGTACAATATTTATAAATGTTAGCTCCTCTTTCCAACTTCATGTTATCCAGGAGTGAGTGGCAGTGAGGAAAACTAGAGCAACTAAAAATGCTGTCTACTCCAAAAACAACTCTTTTCATTTTTGCAGGGACCTATAAACTGTGGAATACCATGTTCAGTCACACATATGTCCTCCTTATTACTGCCCATGATTCACATGGAACATGAACCAATTTTTTGCAGCTTTTATTATTATAAGTAGTAGCACATATAGTCACTGTTGGGCATGGAAATCCCCTTTTAAGGAGTTATTAAATTTTCTTCCCCTCATACATGGAATCATATTCATAGCCAAATAGAAAGCACTATCCATGAATCTTAGGAATCATAGCAGGCCCTTTTCAGGTAACCAGCATTTATTTCTGATTTGCAGTTTTCTATTCAATCTGTTTCAGATTGAAGGCATTCTGTCATAATCTGGAATTTAAAACCAATTCCTCCTAAAACTCCCAAATTTAACCCATTCTGACTAAATAAGATATAAATATGCAAAGGTCAATAAAGACAGTAATGTAGAATGCACTGGGTGTCCTTAAAATAAATTATTCTATTAGATTTTGTGATTGTTGTTATAGTTCAATCATTTCAGTCATGTCTGGTTCTTCATGTCACCTGGTGAGGTTTTCTTTACAAAGATACTGGAGTAGTTTGCCATTTCCTTCTCCATCTCATTTTACAACTGAGGACACTGAGGCAAACAAGGTTAAGTGATTTGTTCAGGATCACTCAGCTAGTTAGTATGAGAAGAGTCTTCCTGACTACAATCCTGACACACTAACCATTCTACCCCCTAGCTGCCCCAGTCTATTAATTAAGTTCAGTAATTTTTAGAAATATCAATTTCCTTGTTCACTCAATAGGGAGTTGATTTTGAGGGGAGGGGTAAGTTGAGTTCATTTTTATTTTGACAAGTTTGGGATCAAAAAGGGAGATGGGATTGGTGAACTGAATTTGCTATAGATATAGATAAAATGTACTTTTATGGTGTTTAAGAATTTTCAAGATGCTCTACATACATAATGTTGTTTAATCTTCTTTACCCTGTCTTAGTGTGCAAGGGAAATATTATTGTATCCCTTTTACATCTGGGGTAACTGACAGTCAAAAAAGTTAAAGAACTTGTGCCCAAAGTCACAAATCTAGTGTGCAATGGAGCCAGGTTGGAACTTACATATTTCAAATCATGTTCGGTATTCCTTCCATGACCTCATGATATTAGTAGGAAGAGTGAGTTGCTTAGACACATGAGGCCAGAAGAGATTAAACATGATACTTCACCTATACCCATAAGATTTTTTAGATTTGATCTCAGAAATTCAGGGTTTTAGGGGACAATTGGGTCAAATTGGTGTCACAGTCTTTAGCTCTTCTGCCATATACATGATAACCATATAAAACTTTAATGACTTAAAATGCACTAAGACTTGACTTTTAACTGCCTCTGCTATCCTCTTCAGTTTTATGGGTGAGTTCTTTACTGGGTGTTTTCCCCTCTATCTTATTTCCCCCGTTTATCCTTCTCTTCCTCTCTTTTTAGCCTTTCCCAGTTCAAAATGTTTTTCTCTTCTCACTATTGCCTTTTATTAAATCTTTCCTTTTTTCTGTTCTCCCACACCCTTTTTAAAATTTCTCTTCTCCTTCTTACTTCCCCATGAGGTAAGAAAGGTTTCTATAGCTAACCAAATGTAGATGTCATTCCTTTTGTGTCAATTCCAAAGACTGTAGTATTAAAACACTCCCACCCCATATTACCAGAGGCAGATTCTCACTGGCATCCTCATGCAATAAGACTTTGGGGACTCTATGTATAGAATTTCATAGGAGCCAGAAAAGGGGAATGTGTCTAGAATCCTATTAGTTTGACTAATCTATGTGTAAGAATGTAGATAGACTAGGGAATCTGGTTAGTGGACATATGCATGTCTGTTGGGTCTCTTAGATTTTTTTCTCTCTTCTTGTGGAACCAAAGTCAAGTTCATGAGATCTTGGAGGCTCAATGTGCTTCATAGGCCAGATGAAGGGTCTATCTTTATGAGTCTATTTGATTTTAGAATTTAAAAAGAATTAGTTAATTTAATTAGTGTTAATTTTATTATTATAAAAACAGACAGTTGAAAGTTTTGACTATATATACTGTGCCACTTCTAATACTAATCATCTAAGAGAACTTTGCTAGTCTTTTAACTTACACATTTTTTAAGAATACATAAAGATTTCTATCATATTATCTCCTTGGGGATGGGGGGAGGATGAAAGGGAGGAAAAACATGTAATCTGAAAAGCATGAAAATTAAAAATTAAAAAATATAGAGTAAAGAGTTTACATAAATTCTTTACTTGTCAGAAGCCTATGGATACAAAGTATTGTTCCATGGACTCTCAGAATGATAAAATTTTAAAGTTGGAAGAGAACTCAGGCAGTAAGTCAGCTTTTACCTGAAAAAGAATCCTCATTGCTACATATATAATCCAACTTCTACTTGAACACTTCTAATGAGGGAGAACCCATTATCTCCCAGGCAGTCCATTAAGTGTTTCTGTAGTTCTAATTGTTTAGACATTTTTCTTGATACCATGCCTAAATTTGTCTTTTTGCATGTCTTCCAACCATTGCTCCTAGTTCTGTCATATGGAGATAAACAAAATAAATCTAATCCTTCTTCCATATGAAAGTCCTTCAAACTTTTAAGATAGCTATTAGTCTTTTCTTCATTAAGCCAAACATTTCCATTCTACTAACCAACCCTTCCATGTCATAGATTCATTCTCCATATGGTATCATCTGAACACTGTCCAGTTAATCAATGTTGTTCTTAAACTATAGTGCTAGTTGTCTAGAGACAGAATGGGATAGTCTACAGATCCTCATTTCTATTACTATAATTTTGGGATGTTGAAGATGATGGTGAGTCTGAGATTGTGTCTTGCGCTATTCCAGAACAATATAGAACTGGGAAATCAATAGATAACTTTAACAATAGTCATATTTCTCATTCACAAAAAATACCTTAAGCCTGCCCCTTTTCACAACCTGGGGAGGGAGATTTTTTTTTAAATTAATTAACTGAATTAATTATTTAGAGTATTTTTCATGGTTACATAATTAGTATTCTTTCCCTACCCTCCTCCCAACCCCTTTCCATACCCAATGAATAATTCAACTGGGTTTTACATGTATGATTGATCAAGAACTATTTCAATACTATTAATATTTGCACTAGAGTGATCATTTAGAGTCAATCATATCCCCATGGGACTATGTGATCAAAGAAATGTTTTTTTCTTCTGTATTTCTACTCCCACAGTTCTTTCTCATAAGTCCTTCAGCATTGTCCTGGATCATTGCATTGCTAATAATAGAGAAATCCATTACATTCAATTGTACCACACTGTAGCAGTCTCTGTGTACAATGTTCTCCTGGTTCTGCTCCTTTCACTCTGAATCAATTCCTGGAGGTTGTTTGGAGAGGGAGTTTTTTGTTGTTGGTATTTGTTTTGTTTATTCAAGTCAAGGAAACCCCATCTCCTGCTTCATTCCAACACCTCCCTCATATCTTATAGCCTTAGAGAATTATCTAGAGATACTTAAAGTACATGACATAATAGGATCATAGATCTCAAGCTATCAGGAACCTTAAAACCATCTAACCCCTTATTTTTACAAGTGAAAAAACTGAGAGGCTAAGTGACTTGCCCAAAGTCACATAGCTACTATGTTTCAAGGGCAAGCCCTGAACCCAGGTTTTCCTGACTCCTAGTTTAGTCATCTATCTGCTATGCCAAGATGCCTCTCTAGGTAGGTAATACAGATAATGTTCTTATTTTACAGATGAGAATATAGAAACACAGAGAAGTTGTTGGGGGTGGGGGGGCAAGAAGGGGGTTCCAGGCACAGATATAAGCAAAAACAGAAAGGCAGGGACTTACAGTGTGGCTAAAAATTGAGTATTTTAGAGGAAAATAGTGTGTCAAAACTGTAAAGATAGGTGGATACCAGATTATGAAGAGGCTAAACGGAGCTCATGGAGTTTGAACTGTATTTACTAGATAATAGGGAGCCACTGATTGTCTTTTCATTGTAGAGTTATGGGATTAGGTCATTGCCTAAGGAAGTCACATACTTATAGTGAAGGGGTTGGGGTAAGGGGAATGTGGAATTAAGGATAAAAGAAGAGTAGAAAATGGATAGGATAACTACTATGGGGAATCCATTAGGGTATCAAAAGAAACACTGAATGGGACTGTTCTATAATCTCCAAATAGCTGCCAAACCTAGTTAGAAGAAAAAAAGATGAAAAATCTGCATAAAAGGACAAAAACTCTGCAGTCAAAAAAATTGTGTGTATATGTTCAGGGCTGTGGATATATAATAGGAAGGAGGGCAAAGAGAGACAGCAGCATATTGATGGATGGACACTGCAGGAAGTCGGAGAACCTGCTGAGCCAGGAATGCAGACAACTGCAGGAGACTGAGGCATGTCGGGATGGAGAGAGGCTGCAGCACAGACTCAAATGGAACTCCACTGTGTGAAAGTCCTAACATGATCAAAGGGCAGTCACTGGCCTGTACATGAAGTCCACACATCACTCTGACCCATCAAGGGCAATTT
Organism: Monodelphis domestica; assembly: GCF_027887165.1. Taxonomy (NCBI): domain Eukaryota; kingdom Metazoa; phylum Chordata; class Mammalia; order Didelphimorphia; family Didelphidae; genus Monodelphis; species Monodelphis domestica. The sequence continues at coordinate 285,581,365 of NC_077230.1, read as the reverse complement.
TGAACTTCCTGTAATCATGAAAGGCTGGCTTATAATATGTATTTGAACCATTGGATGAACACGGCCTCACCCTGTGCTCACTGTGCCTAGACTGAGGCTGCCCTGGAAAGTGACCATGCCATCCCAGATTAATTTACCTAAAGGTCTACACAGGGAACTCTCTGATGCAGGGACTCTTTTACCCTCAGGAAGACAATAATGGTGGTGGTAGTAGGAGAAGGAGTTAGAGGAGCAACAGTAGCAGCAGCAGCAATGGTGGTGATGATGTACTAATGGCAGCAGAAAGCAATAGCAACAACAATAGCAATAGCAATAACTGTAGTTGTAGTGGCAGCAGCAGCAGCAGCAGCAGCAGTAGTAGTGGTGGTGGTGGTGGTAGTACTGATAAAGGTAATGGTAATAGTAATGGTAGTAGTGGTTGTAGTCATAATAATATTAGTGGTATTGTAGTAGCAGCAACAATAGCAAGAGCAATAGTGATAGTAGTAGTAGTAGTAGGATGAGGAATAATAATATCATAAATTTATGGTAGTGCTTTTTATGTTTTTACAAAATACTTTTCCTCAAAATATTTTTGTGAGGTAAGAAAAGTAGGTATGTCATTTCCATTTTATAGATGCAGTAACTAAAGCTTCTAGTCATTAAGTAACTGTAAAGTCAGTCATTAAACATTAAGCTCCTACTATGTAATGGAGATACAACAAAAGATAAAAGAAAGTCCAAAATCTATTAGTCTTTACATTATGCCATTACTACCTAATTCTTTTTTTGTAAAGCTAAAGTTTTTTAGTATGAAAACTGTCTTAAACTATGTTAAAAGTAAAAATAGTGCCCTTTAAGGCACTGATGACAATTTCTGCTTCTGGGTGAAAATTTAGTATATCCCCTTTCCTTCTCCCAACTTTTTCCCAGGCACTCCAAAAAAATTTCTTCTCTACTTTCTCATTCTTTCATATTTGTAAGTCAAAAAAGTGGCCGTAATCATGTGTCCTTGATCTATTTGTAGGCATTAAGGGACAGCTATTGTTACCCTTCAATCAGGGGGAAAGAAAAGTATAAGTTTTTAAATAAATTTAGATCTAATATCAAACTAGTGCCATCTAATCTGTAATGCTTTTGAAAGTGTCTAAAAATCCCCTTCAAAAAATTCTTATCTTCCTCTTTTCCCCTTTCAAATTAGCTTGTTTTTCTTAAGATAAAAGCATTTAACATAAACAATAGCTATTTCTATTCAATGTCATTCATTTCCCTGTATTTATGAATAATTATATGTATATAAATTAGATAATTTTGCAAAAAATAGATAATAACATTTATTAATAGCATCTCTCCTTTCCGTAACACTTAATAGCTCAGAGCATCCTTTATTTTCACTGTAGCCCTGTGAGATAGGTAGTTTATAGAACCCATTGTTATCTCTGTATTACTGAAGAGAAAATAGACTCACAGAGCCCAAATAACTTGCCATAATCATGTGGCTGCTATGTGGTAGTGCCCGGTCATGAACCAAGGTCTTCAAAAGCCCACCTTCACTCTGCTTTCTACTACTTTGTACCTGTCTATTTATTGACAACTATTTAAACATATTGTTTCCCACTTTTTCTTTCCATTGCACATAATCCAGTCATCCAAAATAATTTGTTAAGTGTCTCCTTTGTACTATACTAAGTGATGAGGATATAAAAAAAAAAAGAGGTAAAAGATAGTTCCTGCCCTCCAGGAGCTTACAATCTAACAAGTAAATAACTATATACCAACAAGCTGAAGAAAGGATAAATAGAAAATAATCAAGAGGGAATGCATTAATTTTGAGAGTTGGAGAAAAACTTCCTGTGGTAGATAGGTTTTTGATTGGAACTTACTTAAAAGAAGCCTGAAAAACCAGGAGACAAAGGTGAGGTATAAGAACATTCTAGGCTTTGGGGAAATCCACTGAAAATTCCCAGAGATGGAATAGCAATTACATTATGAAATGTTGCTCCTTTATTTTTTTTTGGATGGATCTAGGACATGAGTTACTATTCATAACACCATTCCTGTGAAAAAATGCATTAAGCAATCCAACCGATCTATAGATGCAGTTTTAGAACACAATTCAATTCCACAAACATTTATTAAGCACCTGCTATATGCGAGATACTGTCCTTATTACTGGGGATATAAAGAAAAAAATGGAAATAGTCTCTACTTTCAAAGAACTTATGCTTTGCTAGAGGAAGGACTAGGATATGTATACTTTCATATGGCAAATATATTTGTTGGGCATATAAAATATTAATAAAATACTATTAGGGGAATTTAAAAAGAATACTCAAAATATGACATACAGAAAATGTTCCTGTGTTCAGGTCCAGTTAATTATAACAATAACTAGCATTTATATAGCCCTTTAAAGTTTACAAAGTAGGTTAAGGGACTTGTCCAAGATGACTTAGCTGGTACTATTGTGTCATCTATCTGCCCTTAAAGGTTTTAGTCCTGCTTTTCTGGCTAGAGAAGAAACGAAGAAAAAATTGTCTCACAGGAATGTTTTTGGAAGATTTATTGAGGTTTTGATACTTTTTAAGGGTTCTCATTCAGTACTGGATATGTGGGGGGAAGGGATAATCAAAAGGATTTCTATTGGGATAGTGTATTGGAGAAGAAGTTTTTGTGTTGTGGAAAAAAGATTTAAATTAAATAAACATTTCTTAAATATATACTATGTGTGCTAGGTACTTGCTAAACTCTGCTGATACAAATAAGAAAAAGAAAGAGAATTCCTGTCCTTGAGGAGCTCACAATCTAATGGAGAGGGAGAGGACACCCATAAAAAGAAGTCGGGAAAAAGTTGGGATGACAGGACATTTTATGGAGCCAAAACCAAGCAGGGCTGCTAATAGAAAATGGGAAGTTCTCGAACTTCAGGGCTTGTTATAAAGGGTTTGAAAGAGGGTGTGTTTCTGCTTTATCCTTCAGTTCTCTAATCAGAGGGGAGAAGCAACTGAGGGGAGATTGAGGTATTGAGTATCAAAAACTGAGTCAATTTTCATGGTGACAAGATTCCAAGTGATCCGTTTTATATTGGAGGAGGCATGAGATTCTGTGGAGTCAAAACCAAGCTAAGTTGATGATAGAAAGTAGGCTGTTGCCTTGGAAAAAAAGTGGGTTTGCGAGGCAGATGATCAGAGTTCAAGTAGCCTCTCTACCCCTTACTACCTTTTTTGACCATGAGCAAGCCACTTCACCTTAGCCTTCCTGTCCTCATCTGTAAAATAAGATGGGTTGATCTTGATGCTAACTTTTGATATCTAATCCAACTTTAAATCTATAAGCCTAACATTTTTTTCTTGGGGAATTGAAGATTTAATAACTTATGATCCTTATGAGCAGATAGTTCAGTGAAGATCAGAGAGTCTGCCATTTTTGTGAATGTAAGTCTTTACTTCTTTAAGGCATAAAATGAGTTTGGTTACAGAATCCAGGAGAGAGAGAGGGAGAGTTAGCAGTGTAGGGCAAGTTGTTCTCTTTAGAGCCACAAGAGGATATTTGAACTGATTATTTCTGCTTTTCAGATGATGAAACCAGTGTGTTGTTGGGTTAGATGACTTGTCTCAAATCAGGACTAGAACTCAGGCTGTGCGATAGATATTCTCTCTATCCATTAGAGA